>NW_027248366.1:425000-691748 GCF_041260155.1 Ptychodera flava
CTCAGAGTTGTAACAGTCAGTCGGATGAATGAACAGTCCTTTGGCTTGCAGGCTTGAAGTTGCACAAAGTCCACAGTATAAATCCAGCGTGGCAGTGAAGGTCTTGAAAATTCTTGAAATTAATACTGCTGGAGTTTAGTAACACTCAAGAGACACGATCCCAAAATGTCTGACTGCAAGCTGTGCACGTCCCTATTTATACCCATGTGCTTACATAAGAGCATATAAGAACAATCTAGAACATTTTTTTATTGACATGCTAATTACTGTTTATAATTATCTCTCCTGCCAACTAATTAAATTTCCAGATCATTCCAAACATGACTAATTGAATTCAAGGTTGTGAGGTCGTTAAGGGCAGTGACCTTGAGAATGTTCTAGACTAATTAAACTCAGGTCATGATGAGTGTGGGGGAAAATGACATACATAACAGTGTGGATTCACTTGGAAAAGGTAACGACATGGTCGACGCTGATGGAACAGAAAGAAATTCCCTTGCAAGACAACTTGACTTTGAAAGCGGCGAAGGTTGGAAGCAGAAGAAGGAAAGTGATATTATTGCCGAAATACGCAGTCTAAAAGACGAAAAAATGGCAGCAGCTGACCAAAGAAAAGAAATGGAAAGGCCAGTAATGGAGGCAGAACCGGTCGGAACAAATACACGAAGCACGTGTAATGTGTGCCATAGACGTGGTCATCGATCGACCGGTAATAAAAACAATGATGGCTGCCTCGTGGGAGAGCCTTGCAGAGGATACATTTTCTGTGGACGCAAAGAAAAACATAAAAATGACTATTTCGCGCGACTGAGAAAACTTAAAGAACAGGAAAACAAACTAGCAAAAACAGTACAGGAAAAAGAAAATGAACTGAAGCAGTTGAGAGAGTTCAAAAGTAGATCTCAGAGCAGTTTTACCCTTGCCATTACGCCAAGGTTGCAAGCTGCATTTCCTGAGAAATACAGCTTCAACTCAAAACAGGGAAAGGTTGCATTACAACGCGACATAACTGTTCTGCGGAAAGCATACACCAACAATGTATGCAAAATTCCACCAGAAACGAGCATCAAGAATGACAGGAAGGAATTTACCAACGCCATAGAGGAACAGCTCAACTCGTTCATGAAATCAAGCAATGCATGTGAACCAAGTGAAAGTGAAGCGAAGATTTACGATATGTTGACCAAGTGTAAGTAACTCAACTTATTTGTTAGCGCTGACGTCACATTTTCTCTCAATGTGCATAAAATTAATATTCCTCCGCATTTTCAGCATAAACGACGAAAAGATAACCTGCTAGTGTTACAATGGCTTCAAAAGGTCAAACTGATTCGTAAGAATTTATGGTTTAGATAACAAGCTACAACAACAGCCGCGCATACAACAACAAAATTTCAAATTTCAGGCAGCGTTGTCCAAAGTTGCGCAGCTATATTTAGTAACGTACAAACCTGAAATCGCGACATAACCTTGTCCGCTGAAGGGATGAAGTGCAAAAGACAAATGCATTATTCAGTGTTATTTTAAAAAATAGTATAATTTTTCTGTCATAGATTAGAGTTCTTGTGTGCTAATTTCCTGTATTATCAATCTCAGGTTAATACGCAGGCTCAGAATCGTAACCATGCCAGACTCTGTGGTCGAAAACCCTACAATTCCCCAAAAGTTCATGAAGAATAGTCAACAGCTCCGAAGGGGATGATTCAGGTGATGAAATGGATGCTTTCGGGAAGTACAGACCTGTGATGAGAGAACCCGCTCGACACTGGCTTTCCGAACATTCACAGTCCATTTCCGGTTTATCCCTATATGATGTCTGCTCCGCAGCGCTACATACATCAAGTCGAACCTGGACAGTATCCATACTACGGTCAGCCTTTCACTCTGCAACACGGCTACGTAGATGCCTATTCCCCCTATCGCATAGCGCTTGGAAATGTTCAGGAAGGGGTGCAATCTGAAACACACCACGTATTTCGTCCCTCGCCAGCCGCCAACCGGCCAGTCGCCCATTCGCAAAATTTATTGTCCACGCAAGTAGCGGTAGCCGCGGCAATGTCCAACCAAGTGGCGGCAACGTCTGATGTTGGCAATAATACCACTGGCACAAACTCACCGGCTGGTCACACTCCTATGTCATCGTTCAGACACGATAGTAGAAATAGATTTGAAGGACTCCAAAACGAAAACACTGGCAAGGAATGTGCAGCAGCTCACTGCATGAAAAGACGGATTTAAGCTCGTAACCGCGTACCAGATGTGTACATGAACTGCTGCACTGCACATAACCGCGACACACTTCCGTTCACAGGTTTGGCAACTGAACCTGCGTAACGTCTCCTATCCTGACAGATTGCTTGCACTCGTCGCCCTTGTGATTCTTGCCATTATACATCAAGTCTCGGTTCAAAATGCCAGCTGTGTCTTTCACAAGTGTCTAAAATGTCCACAAATAAACTGTTTTAGTTCACTGTAAACCTTTGCTCAGAAATGATTCCTGTACAAATGAAACGAGTTGTAGAACTCTCTTTTGTAATGCAAGGTCAGGCTTCAAATCTGCTTCACGGATATTATAAATTTTACTGTCATACTGGCAAGTGATAACAATGCCGGCTCATCAGGACAAGCCAGTTGTGATATTGACCAAAAATCGATCGTTGTAGATGCGCTTGGACGTTTAATTTGTGAACATGATGATACAGTTGTGGAGTCACAGCGAATCATGTAATACCGAACAAGCGATATATTTGAAAATGGGCAGATGGTTGATGGACGTAATCAAAGAGATCGACGGCACATTGTGATGTGTATCAATTAAAAATTGTATAATGTGGTAAGGCTGGGTCGGGCATTTCATTTCGTAAATGAAATATTAAGATGTGGTTATAGATAAAGTCGTCGCTTCCGGCAAATTGCAGGCCTGACCTGAGGTGGACGATGAAATACCTGTATTACATGATTGTACATGATATTCTGAGCTTGTATGTCGCGTATCGTTGCTGAGAATGAAGTTCGCTTCATGCACGGTCTATAACTATCAACCTGTAGACCCCCCCCCCCCCCCCCCCCGACGGGAAAAGCGAAATACAAACACTGTTTTTATGATATTCATCGTCATCGGGTCATGGTCGCGATTTCACATGCGGAACTGATCAGCTCGGTGTTCACCACAACTTGACGTGGGATATTTCGGAGCACGGAGGTACCGGTAAATGCGTTAGTATACAGTGAGTAGGTAGTCAGAATAACAATTAATCACAAAGATTTATGCATCAAAATGTACAGATTAATGTGACTGAACTATCTTATAATTTGTTTGCTGATTGACGTTTGGGGACAAGGCGGCAAAAGTCCATGGACAAAAGGAGAAGTACGCAGTCGAATCACATATTTTGTAAGAAATAACAAGAAATAACCACTGGTTTCCATAGATACTGTGCTCAATCCGGCCCTGACTTGTGCTCCCGTCCTGTTTCCGAGAATAACTTTCGAGCAGCGTAGCTAAGCAATGTCGCTAAACAGCCTTGACTCGCCTCCGAGCCAATTTTTGATGTCGTTGATGCCCCTGGTGAATGTTAATGAGAGTGTATTGGCAATATTCGAAAACATACCGGTACAAAATGTAACAAATTATCAATTTTGGTCACAAGTCACATCAATTTTAACGAAGTTGAACTCACAAGAGCGTGTCGTCTGCTGACTGCACACATTTGTCATCTAAGTGAGCGACATTTGCGATGGCAATCCTAACAAATCGTTATTAGACAGAAGAAACGAGAGCATTTTGCGAAATATTATGATCTTAGTCGTCCGCGGATTATAAGATTATCAAGTTGTTATAAAACGTGCCTGTCTATAGAATTCTTTGGAAGTCATGATTGCTTATTACGTCGTACAATATTCATAATAACTGGACAAGTAGAATTCGGACGTCCGTCAATTCTAAATCTCTCAAGCAGGATTTTTTACTTCATCAGGCAGTCTGGTATAGGCCATCTCGTAAAACACTCCATCTTTACTCGCTAACTCTTTGCAATTGGAATGCTATGCCTGGTAAAACAATACGAAAAGTTCCGGCATGTCGCCATACGGTATATTTTCTATACACTTCGGGGGAAGAACAAAATATAAAAAGCTTCATACTTCATAATTAATTTTGTTCGTATTATAAACAGATGAAAGACTCTGTACATCAGTTCTCCTTAACTTTATTGCATTTTGCCGGTATTTTTGATAGTGTGCGGTTGTTGGTGTACTCTTTACATGTAGCTACCGCGAGACACATCACTGTTTTGGAGAAAACCGAAGTGTCACCTTCATTATCGTTCACCTCTTTGACACTGACAGTACCGCACCATACACGATGCAATCGCTTCAACCAGTGAAAACGACTGGTTGAAATCTCATTTCACATGCATATGTGCAAATCCAAAGCCGAGCGGGCTTCATTTAGATGCAAATGATGAAGATGCAAATGATGAAGAGTGCAGTTGCCAATCATTATATCAAACAAAGGACAGCCGACTTCTAAGAATACCTAACATTACACTATTTCCTAATCGATCTGCGTAAAAACGTAGCATAATATGAACAAGTACGTTCTCTTGGAAGGAAAGCAATCTATAATGTTAGCGTAGCATTGCGGTGTTTTTGTCCGACAGTAAAACCATATACAGAAACAAAGCTTGTGGTTAAAAATAAGCTTACGCGGACAAGTACAATGAGACATGCACTGATTTTCTTAATTTAGTTCATGCTTTCCTCTGACTAATTTTTCTGTAATTTTTTTCCTTCTGATTTAACCAGTAGAATCGAAAGCCATCGAGTCGATCGACACCCGTGACACACTTGTCCGATGTTATCTTCGATACCTGTCCAATGCAACATTTTCTTCGACAAGCTTGTCCGTTCTCTCGATACCTCGACACACTTGTCCGACAACATCTCAAATGGGTTATTTCTCCGGGGAATACATTGCCATGAAATGCGGACCTGTGACCTTTTATTTCATTTTTGTACTAAATTGAACTGACTTGGCTTCAATGTTTGTCGGCTAAAATATTTTTTCATGATTGTTTAGAGAGTTTACTGGCGCAATGGTCAGCTGAGACGGCGATGTCTGATAACAGCTTCGACTGATAGCCTTTCATTGACACGTTTATACAAAGAAAACACCGTTTGGCTCACCCCATGTATTAACCATCTGGTCGCTAGATTTGAAACATTTGCAGGACTTCCTCTGCGGGAAAAGCGTACCCGTTTCACACGATCTACATTTGTTTTATAATTTTTCATGTCAGTGGCTTTTCTGCATGTTGGAAAAAGTTATCTTTCCATCATTTGCTTTTCACTCGTAGTTCTGACGTCGCGAAGGTCGGACGAATTCTGATCGCATCGTTTTGATGTCAGAGGAAAGTTTCAAAAACGGCGATTTTCGAAAATTCTCTCGGACATTTGAGGAGCCATTAGGCCGATTACCCCACGGCCATGATATAGCTGAATGATCTGGGCCTGACATACACTTTGGCAACTCATTTTTATCTTGATCTGGCACTTTCTCCCACGTTTTGATAACTAACCCTGTTGCTTTACCTTATGAAACATGTTACAATTTTTTTCAGTGGTGCTTGACTTCAGTTGGATCGAGTAGATTTGGGCTGAAATAGTTGCAGTTGGGCCAACTTCTGTACTGGACGGCTCCCCGTAGGCCCGGGTATTTACAGGGAGTATTTAGTGGGACCGATGTCATGAGGCGTTAACTAGTCAGTAGCATTATAGTATTGCATTGTTTTCAGAGTGCACACTCGTAGTTATAATAGAACCAACTGTATGCTTGTTTTCAAGCTGTTGTCGCAGTTCCAGGCTTTGACAATATCTCATTTTATCAAGTTCGGGGACCCGCTAGCATATTTTTATATGCAGTGCATTAATCGTTGTAATAGAATTCAACAGTATCCATAATGGATATAGAGGTGTATTTTCTATACCTGCACTTCTTACACCCCAGCAGATCTGCAATGCATTATGGTTAGGGAATCCAGCAATATCCATAGAGGATTACAAGATATATTCCCAAAATCAACTTCAGAGAGTGTTTAACTGGATACTAATAGAATCCATTGTGTATTCTACCACTATATTCTCTAAACTGGATAGCAATGGATTCCCTTATGGATTCCGCTGTATACTGGTAGAATCCACTGAACTATATTCTAGTGGATTTTGATTGATACGGAACATTTGGCACAGTGTTTACACCTATACTTTTCGCAACTTCATCGGCCCCATTTTAAGGACGGTGCTCTACCCAAACTACCGTGATTTTATATTTGTGTAAACCACAGCGTGAATCTCCAGGTGTGGGTTTATCCAAATGTAGGTTTGTTCTTTAAACAAATCCAAACATTGCTGGGTTCCTTTCCGCTTGCGCTCAGTGGTCGCCTGAAAGTCAATGACCCAATGATACGAAGATACAGAAAATATAGAGTAAATTAGCATTTTATTTGGACTGATAGAATGCAGCGGAGGGAAGTAAAGTTATGTAGCGTTTTCTTGCTTGTTTATGTTTAAATCTCATTCACTGGATCATGGATTATAGAAATGATGAGGGGGCTGGAGGAATCCAGGGGGGATTCGAAATCTATTTTTTACATCCATGACTGGATCATCATCGATATATTACTTTAAAATGTTCGTTACTCTTAAATTAAACGATACAAACCTCCTCTGTCTGAAGAATATGCAGAGTGCAATTTTGGCCATATAAAAAATCTTTTTCGAGAAGTAAGCGCTTTCTAGGACCGCTTGACCAGTAGACCCTACTAGGTTTTCTGTAGGGTCAATGGTTTGCTGTGTCCAATTTCTATCTAGTACACCAAAAGGTGCTAAATGGTTGGAATAAATTAGCGTTGCGACGATACAAAAAATGCGCCACTGAAACTGACCCATGTTTGATTAGCCAGAGTAGATACTAGGTAAATCGAAATCCTGTGATTCTGTACGATCTTGACATCCTAAACTTATTTAATCATTGAGCTATTAATGGACACGAGCTCAATTCTATCATGGATGAGAAAACATCCATGATTATATTTTGCGGATTATTCGTTTTTTGGATAACGTTCGAGCCTCTAGATAGTTTCGTGCCCCTTTTGTGCCACGGAGAAATTCGGAGATCCATGTGCAGTGTACCGGTACATCAGCTAGGGAATAAACTGTAATGTTTACTATACAATGAATACATGAATGGATTACTAGAAGTGCCACCAACTACGGGTTTAATCTGGGAATGTTCCAACCTCTACCTGTAGTTAAATGTGTTCGCAGTTATGGAATAGATGAGAAAGGTGCAGGTGCTATTGGCAGTCACCATGACCACAGGTCCGTTGAGTTGCCTTCCCTCTATGTATACCACACGGCAACTCCACGGACCTGTGACCATGACCATGGAGGTAGTCCCACTTCATTTTCATGACCGATCTCATTCATGTTCGCAAACATGTCTAACATCGGACAACTATTCTGGTGAAAAATAAAGGTGCTGAGAACCAAACTGTTGAACAGAATTACAAAATATCCTTCAGGTAAAAATCATGTCTCCATGGCTAAACAAGTCAAGGAAATGACGTCATTGTATAGACGTGCGCTTGAAGCTTCATGGTCGTCAAAGAGAATAGAAGTCAAAGATTTGCATGTGTAACTACTAATTACCAAGTAGCCTCATAAGGAGCGCTCAGATCAACCCGTCCGAATGTCCGGGGTTCGAAACCCCACGTAGGATCTGTCCCACTTGTCTCCCTAACTGTCTACGTTTATAGCTAGGATAATAACCCATATCGTTGTTCTAATGAAACGTCAATGTTACATGCAGGCGGAAATGAAGTGGCAAACGGTTTCATTTTTTTCAAACAGGTTTGACTTTTAAATTTCTGAATTTTTCGTTTGACTCGTTTTTTCGCTTTTCTGAAACTGAAATACCCCTTTTCCTTACATTTGACCGGGAAGCAGGTCCCACCATGCTTTAATGAGCCAGGTAACTCGTTTGAAAAAGCAGGGGATTTTCCCTACTCCAGGCATAAGTATGCAGATACACCCTAGATCTTTGTTGAGGGACCGTGGTCTGATACGTGTCGGCTATTCAACGTATACATCGCCAATAAGCCACAGATCCTGCGAGCGGAAACTGCCGGTTTCAGGGCATATAAACATGTACGTGTCGCCGGTTATGTTACGGTTACAAAAACGGTTACGTAACGGTTAATGACGGGAAATGTATGTGACCATCACGTAACCGGTACTTTTAAGTCTACCTTAAACTCGTCTTTTCATGCAGTGCACCTTCGGCTTCGACTGACGGCACTCCATCGACGAGTTCAGTGAACTCTGCTGTTTGGCAAACGAGTACGAGTGGGACGCAAAACTGGTCAAGAGGTAACGCTGGCGCAGAATCGAATATGGACGCTTTGCTGGAAGCTGCCAACATACTTTCTTCACAGTAACCTTACAGAGGAATATATATATTCTAATTCACAGTGACATAAGTATTTTATTGCGTAGTTTTCGTCCCAAACAGTTTCAGTTTACCAACACCACAATGTCGATCAGTTTTTGTCAAGAAAAACATGCAATACAAGCAGGATTCGTACGTTCTGGAAAGTCCTGGAATTTAAAACCACTCCTGGAAAGTCCAGCAAACTCCTGGAAAATCAAAATTTACTCCTGGAAACTCCTGGAAAGTCGCTAGTTACGATCGCCACACGGTCGAGAACGGCCAGATCGTAAAGGCGAATGTCAAACAGTATAATTGTCGAACGTCAAAATCGTAAAATGCGAAAAGTTGTTTTGCGACAGGTGGGGAGCCCTCCTGAGACAAAATTTGGAAAGCGTAGTAGTGTTTCTTATAATGTCGTAAAGGGGTACTCTTGCACTAGCGTGGGCGAGACCATGTTGTGTATTCATTATCCATGGTTTTGCACGCACGTACAGTGACATCAAAGTATGCATGAGTAGGTTGTGGAGGAACCGTGTTGAAATTTAAAGCTTGTTCGGGTCATCAGTCACAGAATGCCTCCTGGAAAGTGTTTATTCAGCGCCTTTGGTTGAAACAGCCCGAGTACATAGGATGGCTGGAGCGGGCACAAGATAAATTTGGGGCAAGATGCAAACTTTGTGAAAAGACTTCGATGTATCGAAAAGCCTAGCCCTGCGTATGATGCTCCGTGTTCCCGTGGCTCGCCATTTGGTACATTCATGCGAGATATCGCCGGCCTTTGGGCCCTTGACCGTGCATCGCCAGCAAACTAATGGTTTTGGACGTCATGCAAACAATTCTTTTTTGCAGTCTGTGAGCGGTTGAGTGATTCGGGTAGGCATAGATTGGAATCGAGTTGATTTCGGCCGAAAGTAGTTAGAAAAGTAGTTTTTCGTGTGCGGTCCAAATTGGGACCGCATGTCTATGGACCTTAGCAGGGCTGTAGTGGGAGGCTTTATAACGCGGGAACACACAGCATCGTACGCGGGGCTATGAAAAGCCATGCTAAAGGAGCAAAACATCGAGCTCTGGTAGGAAAAAAACAGGAGCAAGTAAATAAAAAATTAATGATTTCTTTGCCCGATCTTCATCAAATGTAAAGTCATCGACTAATTCTAAGCCTTCCCTAAGTTTATCTTTCCTGACACCACACTCGCAACTCACAACTGTCTCAGTCGTCAGCGATGTTATTCGAGATAGTTGTCACCGTCAAAACCTGTCAACTCGTCATTGACTGCATTTGTCAGCAAAATGATGTCTTATGGGCTGAAGTTTTGTGGACAATGAAAACTTTAAAAAAATTAGTGTATGATGCTTATTAAAATGCAGCTTTATCGTGCAAACACTCCTGGAAAATGGCAAAAAACTCCTGGAAAGTGCTGGAATTTTGATTTACTTGAAGTGTATGAACCCTGGAGATTCTCATCCATTCCACCCTCAAATTTCATTTTTTTTTAGTTTTGTTGTTCAATGTGTTGTTTGTTGTTGTCTTGTTTTTCAGTCCAAAAATAAAATTTTGCCGTTTGAAGATGCAGTTCCGTCCCAAAGTAATTATAAGGTTGGAAGAGATTCATAAGTTTAGGTATTTGTTGTTGCTGCGCTCTCAAACTTTATTTCATGAGTCCTAGGTATGTTAGTTGACTGTTCGCAGTGTAATAAAGGAAAAGTGGCTTCACACATCACTCATCTCGTCTGTATGTGCTTTGGTGTGTTTAGTGTCTGAAATGTTTTGGCTGTTAGTGTGAAAATTAACAAACGAATCGTTAATTTTAAAATAAGCCATGGCGAGACGTGGGCGTAGTCAGATGTGTCTTTGACAACCTTGACTCTCTTTTTATCCCCACGTTTCGAAACCAGAGCGGTCTCTTCCTCAGTCGCCTAAGATATATGTATATCTTTATTGTTTTATGTCACGTCGATATTGTTGATCTCCTGTTCTTCTAGCAATGAAGCCAGAATATTTATGTTTGGATCGTCATGTGTTCGTTCGTTCGTTCATTGACTTGTTCCTAATACAAAAATGCCGTGGACTTTGGCCTGTATCAGTATATCGCTAATGTTTGGATTTCTTTTGTATGCGATGATCGGTTGTTGTGGAAATATTTCATTCAGGCTTAGTGTTTCGTCCTTGTCTATGTGTTCCCAGTTTTCGCACATTGCTGCTTTTTATAGCTTGTGTTCTTATATATATTGTTGCTATAATTTTCGTTGTGAAGACTAGTGTTTTCTTTGTTTCTTCGTTTGTTCGCTTGTGTTCTAGTTGCGTAACTCGTGCGGCGAACTGTGCTTGCGATGTGACTGGAGATTTCCTGTTGTTTTAGCCATGTTCGATTAATCTTGCATAAAGTGTATTGACCTTTGAAACAAAGTCATTTTTGTGTTGCAAGTTCTGATGTATCTTAGTGTTTCGCCTTTGATCAGGCTTTTAAAGCGTAGATTTCAGGTGGCCTGATGTTTTATGTAAGAATTCAAATCTGTCGATTTGTGTTCTTAGTTGTATGTGGAGTCCATCGAGACTTGTGTTTGAATTTGTCTTTTTTTGGTCAATTTGTGTCGCATAATGTATTGGATTTTCCTTCTCCTAATGTTTGCGTCTTGTATGAGATGAACTCTGTGAGGACGATTTGGTGTTGGGATGAATTTCAACCCTTACCCAGTGCATTGATTTTTGCTGTTGTTAACTTGTGTAATGATAGATTTTGATGAATCTAAGATTCGTGTTGTTATTTATGTTTATGCTATGTTCGGCATTTGTACGGAGTTTCATTGTGTTTGAGATAATATGGTGTCTCCTTTTGTACCGTCTTTTTCTGGCAATTTTTGTTGTTTTTCCTGTTTCTGTGTTTGGTGACACAGTATTGTGTAAACTTGTATTTTGCATTTGTGTTACGGTAGTTCTTGTTTGGAGAATTTGCTGGCCTTGAAAAAGGCCGTCTGCTATGGGTTTCAAAGACAGACCCGATTCTGTTCGTCCCTCTGGACGTTTGTGTTTTGGGTTGTGTATAGCTTCGTTTGGCCAATAAATTATATCGGCTCTGGAGGCATTTGGTTGTCTTTCGTGTTGTGGATCTTGACAACTGTCAATCTCTGTTTATTGTTTGGCGATGAATGTCTTTCTTGTTTGGCTGTGCTGTGCTTGATGCAGTGGAATGTAGTCAAAGCACAAGGTGACAAATAATTTGTCACCGTGGTGCTCCGATGTTGTCACTTTTTGATGATAACAGCACTAGGTAGTGGCCTGGTAAGTATGCTTTAAGGCGTACTTGTAGGCTCCTTGGTGTAGTTTATGTGTCGCAGAAGCGTTTTAATGCTCCCTTTGTTGTAGTTGTCGCCTCCTGTAACGAGTAGAGTGAAGCGAGCCGTATTGCAAGACTTCCTGATCTTACCTACTATGACGGGTTGCGCTATGCTGGTGTCGGACTGACAGCAAATGACTGGAGCGTCAGATCGATGTCGGTCTCGTCTGGTTTGGCCCATTGAATGCCAATGTCGATCAAGAAGGCCTAGGACATAGCTTTCGTGCCGCTCGTAGTGAGATATTGAAATCGCTTGTGTTTGAAGACTATTTATCTTGTGTTAAGTCGATTGTGTTTGACTTCTCGTCATTTTCATGGTCGACTTCTCTGTTTTACTTGCCTTCTGATTGGTTGATATTGAGCGTTTGTGATTGGTTATTTTGTTGTTGACTTTAGCTCGTTTGTTCTGTCGTACGATCCTCGTGTCGCATATAAAAGCTCTGAGGAAGTGATGTCTCCATATGTTAGTTGACTGTTCGCGATCGCCAAATAAATCGGTACTCGTCGCGCAAATTAGTCGAACATTATGTTTACATTAGTAAATTGTAGTACTGCCAAGACATATTTTTAGATTTGTACCACTGTAAAACACGAACCAGTACGATCATTGCTTCTTGCGTGATTGTATAAAGTTTACGTAGAAAAGCCTAGTGAGCTCCAACCGTTCGTAGGTTTTATATCAGCCCAAAATTTTGTTTCTGCTGCATGCATGCTGTAGACAAATGTTGACCCTAGTTTTTTTTTCAGTTTCGTTAAACATTATTACATAAGTTTGTTCTGCAGTTGTGCAACTTTAAAGCTTGCTTCAAGTTTAATAAAGTTTAATCAAACTGAAATTGTTGTCTTTAGTGATTGTAGTAGTAGTAGTTGTTATAATAACAGACCGACAACAAAAGTTGTTGTACTGGTATAAACCTATATTACCACAAAATATAAAAAACGTCAGTTTTTTAAGCCATGTACAGTACATATATCGAGGTTTGCAGTTGATAATACAGAAATCCAATTTGCCGAAACACATGTCACATGTAGGCTAGTGCAAAGTCACCCGAGGTTACGTACAGGGCGGCCCCTCCAAAGTAGAAAAAAAACAGGCAGAAAGGGTTATTGGTGACGTGCAGTGACAAAGAACTTTCTATGCATAGCATTATGATAAAATCAGAAATAAGCTTAATCGCCATACTGTGCTTGAAGTTCAGAATGTCAATATTGTCAACTAAAACAATGGAAATCCACAAAACCTGAAGAAATTACGTGACATGATCGGCGTTATTGCAGCGAGAGCATCCAATATGGCGGTTTCCAGGAATTGGGCGGCAAATACATCGTTCGTCCGCAAATTGCCCTTCATGTGCCTGAAACACATTTCGCACGAATTAAATTCAGGAGAATAAGGTGGCTGAAATATAATATACGATGGTTTTCAATCGGGCTCGAACCCACAACGCACGTACCCAATCACTGAGCAGCAGAGGCTGCAAACATAAGATTTATGTGTCTTTCCCCAAGCATTTGACGCAAGTAGGCTTCGGCGATTCGCCCATGATGAAAGCCACAATTGTCCATGATCACGGTGTCACCTTGACGTAACACTGGTTGGCCATCGTCGTCTAAACTCTGAAGTGCTTCTCCAAAAAAATTGACCATCTCAAGGCCGTTGGACGGACCGTTCAGCAAGTTTAGGTAGCTGATCCCTCTGGCATTATGTAATAAGTTAACGGTGTAATCGGCATCTGATGTATATCTTTGCACTTCAAGAGCGGGTTGCCCTCTCGGACTATGGCCGTAACATCTGTTTGACGTTGTCTTTTTGACTCCAGCTTCATCAAAAAAGTGAACAGACAGAGGGTCGATCTGGGAAACAATGGCAGTGTAGTCCATTGTCCGCCTAACGTTTCTCTCGGTGAGTTGCTCAGCTGGAACTTGGGTGATGATTTTGTACGTATGGTTCAAGTCATTGTGCAGTATGTTGTATATTGTTCTGGTTCCCGGCAAGTTTTCCAAAGTACAAACATTCTGCCGAAGGAGTTCCGTCTTCACTTCGGAGGCGGTCATCGAAGGTTTCTTCATCTTCAAGTACTCGACAAACTGCACAGTTTCTGTCAAACTTTTTGATCGTGGCCTCCCAGGGTGTTTCTTTGCATGGACCATCCCAGTGGTTCTGAAGTGGGCGATGATATACTGAACCGTCGTCCATGGTGCGTTAATTCTGCGAGCAATGCTTGCCATACTTTCGCCGTCGATGTAGCTTTTTATGATTTTTTTCCTTGTTAAAATATCGACGGTTTTTGGCATCTTGTCTTGAATTTTGAAAGAGCTTACTTGACTGACTTCAAGTTGTGAGTCGCTCAGCGGTTTTGAATTTGGCGCCTGTGATTGTGAACTATTTTGACGCCTGTGTGAACCAACCAGGCTGTCTGCTAATTGGGATGATCTTGTGAGATGTGGGTATAGATCTACGTATGTGCGAAATGGTCAATGGTCAAATGGAATTTTTTTTACCTTTTTCAAATCTAGTTGTTTCTCATATATATATCAACATAGATGCGGAAACAAATTACGCACACTACCGGACACACTCATAAATGCACAAGTACACAGCTTGCGAAATTCACGCCAACCGATGGCCCGAGACCAGCTATTTTCATGCCAGAGATTTGCAAACTATGAAATTCGCAAATAAAAACTGAACAGACTGATCGGTACTAGCTATAGGCGAAAGACCTTACCTCATTTTTTTTTTCGCGAGAGTAGAACGCTATTCAATATGCTCCCCATTTCTGAAGCATGCGTGAAATCTTGTTGTGGTCATAAAAGAGTCCTGTTAGCGTGTCGACCGTGTCAAGGTAAACTGGATTTCCAGGACACAGCGACATTGCCCTTTAATATTATATCGTATACTGACAGCAACGAGACAACACAGTATCGAAATTAGAATTGTTATGTGAGTTGGTGAAATTTTCAATATAGGATATTTACCATAGTTTTAGACAAGTCTAGTATCGTATAGTCGGACTACGGAAATCGGGCTCGGCCAGACCGCTGGGCTAGATCTGTAATGTAGTGAAATCCAAGATAAACATCGAATATTTACCCGCAATTTGACAAGTATAGTATCGTCTAGTATTGAAATAATAGTCGGATTGAGGAAGTCGGGCTTGTCAAGATCTGTGAGATGGTAAAATCTCATATATATTATTGGATATTTACCCGCGATATGACAGTCTAGAATCAACTAGTATCGATATTAGAGTTCCGAATATTTATCGGCAATTTTACATAGACCAGACGTGCCGGAGACACAAGGCAAGTCATTCTAGTATCGATATTAGAGTCCCAATTGCCGATAAAGATGAAGTAAATATCTGTGATTTCACAGATCGGGTGTGTCTAGACGCAAGGCAAAGTCATTTTGGAATTGTCTAGTATAGATTATTAGAGTCCCAGCCTGAGGTAAAATATCGGCAATTTCGCAAATCTGGCGTGCCACGACACAAAGCAAGTCTTTCCTGTGTTGTCTAGTATCAATATTATACCCGATATATAGATTGTTATGTATGACAGAAATATTTGGTTTCGAAACGTAGCGTCAAATGATCACACTGTCATTCGACAGCCCGATTACGGCTACGTCTAGCCATGGCTTATATCTACACCAATAGCCGAACACACAAAATCAAACATGAAAACAGAGAACATAAAAATAGTGTAGGCGATGTGGGGAGCCGCTTTCCCTTTATTACATTCAAAATCTAGTTTGATTGTTAGCTTCTATGTTTTGTACGTAGCCTGCATGGAACAGTCGATAGGATCGCAGAGTTTTGTATTGCCGCATGGAGTCACCATTCTTTCATTTTCTCCATGCCAAAACCACTAGGAATACATTTAAGCTTAAGGTCTCTCGTCCAGTCCTCTTGAAATTGATCGAACCGTAGAGAGATATATATTGCGATCCTTTAGAAATGCTTTCAGCTCAGACGCCTTCCACCGTTTCAGTATTTTGTAGGTCAGAGTACTTTTAGGAAGATCGGCTGTGTTCTGCTCATCACTGTCGTACGCCATGCATGACTTGTAAACCATGCTAGTATTCACGAACCGGAAGTAAAGTTGCCCCCCAAAGCACAACTCACGCGCTTTCTTTCTCGGCTAAACGAGATCTCCGCCCGCCATTTAAGAAAGGTCTATACCAACTTGCCCCACCGAAGAATAATGGCATCAACTATAAACAGCAGTAAAACCGTCGCTCTGAGTGGTAGCTCAGAGCTGTTGGGTAGAATCTGGGATTATCGCCTGGCTTTGCTAGCATGCAGTACTTACCTGCTGAGAAAAGCCAAGCGACTGGGAGCAGTTTAACTTCCGGAAAAAAGCTCTGGAAGTGAAGATACAGCTTGCAGCTTGACAAGCGTGAACAAGGGCTGATAATTTATGCAAAAACTCGTCAAGTTGACGCTTTGAAGGCTCATTGTGCGAAAACAAAAGCGAATTTTAAAATCCAAGACTGTTTTTTTTTGCTCAGTATGTACCCAGCTCTCGATTGCCGTTAACGGATCACCAAGGTCTATTGCATACAGTTAAAGTCGCCACTTATTCACATTAAATTTCTAGAGTAAAATTGGTAAAATATCTATTTCCAATAGTGACCAATAAGTCGCGATGGTTGATACCGTAAACTGTGAACCTGTCCGATCGGGCATTTCAAGCGCAAACATGGGTTACTGCCTAATGCCACAGCACACTCGTTGTGTGTATAGACTACAATTCTTTCTATACTAGGTTGTGGGACTTACTTGACCGTACTGTCATAGAGGCGGCTTTGTCCGACCGGGAAACATGACGAGATACGACAGTTCTAAATATAACCATGGCGGTATATTTCTATAGTATTAGAGCACAGTCTCTCCACAGTTGTTGAATGACAGTGACAAAAGTTAGACAAACGATGAAAAATAGGAAATTCATGTTGATGAGGGTGCACTACACTGATGTTGTGTTGTTTTTACAGACTCCCTGTTAGTTTCACGATCGATCTAGCAGATTACCCAGAGCATGGGTGCCTGTGGTTTCACCCGTCGGAAGAGAAATAAATGCGTCTGTAGAATTATGTTCGCAATTTACTGTCATTGAAGACTTTAACACCACTGCTCCTAGATTATCTCCATACACTTTGAGGCGTCACAAGGGAGTACATGGTCATTTTCACCTTCTCGCATGATATAAACATGAAGCTATGGAACGGTTGTCATGATCGGTGTGATGATCAGATAATTATGAGTGAAAACGAGAAAAGCTTTATTTCAACAAAAATTCTGAATTTTTAGTCGTGGATCGTATTGTGGAAATTTTAAAACTGTATTTGAGCTATCACCAACCGCTGGAGTTGAAATGACTGGTACAGACCAGTGATCAGTTCCGAGTTCACCGGCATTCACTTCTTGCATTGAAAAATAGAAACATCAGAAAAATATGTTTAAATACTTGTTTCTGCGATATGTTACGGCATCAACTTACCAACGGACCCTAACTTACCTGATCGTCACAATCATCGAGTCAATTTCTCTTCGACATCACGTCTCTCTCCGATCAGTGATGTCATCTTTATTTGAGAAATTTATTAACGTATCGATCGGATTCAAACTCAAAACATACGGCACCCAGCCAGAGAAACATTTTACAGTGATTTATTACATTGTATACCATACAGAAAGACATGATTTACATTTCTCTTTACAATTTTGGCGATTTGGTGCTCAATTACTGTGATTAGCATGCCAAGTTGACTCCCAATCACCCTTACTGTCTTGCTGTGTAGGCCTACAGTTGACACGCAGCGTGAAGTTCAAATTAGCATTCATGTTTGGTTTGTAGTACAGAGTCGCAATTTCTTCTGCTGTGGTTTTGAAGCTGTCAATCATTCAGTTGCCGCACAAGTTTCAACATTTAGAACAATAGAATGCGATCACAACGAGGTGTTACAGCACCATTTGAGTTGTCAGTGTGTTGCCTCACTGCTGTTGCAGCATGTTTTGAGGCGTCAGTGAGTTCCCGCAAACGTGTTGCCGCAGTGTTTGCGGCAATAAAACAATTGGAAGTGGGCATGAACAATAGATACCGCAGACCTTGCTACCCCACAGTTACTGCAAGGTTTTGCCGCATGCCGCAAAATGCAGTTACAAGTTATGTGATGCTTGTACTGTATCTGAAAACTAACAACAGATCAGCAGTAGAAGAGGAGGCTGAGAGTATAAATATGATAGATTCCTGCCTACATCAGAACCACAGGCGCATCAAAGTCAGCAGAAAACTGCAAAAGATGAAGTTCTCTAGGCTCTGAAAGAAGTTATTCTCAAAGAATGGCCTTACAATAAGGAAGACCTGCCGTTAAAACTGCATCTGTATTTAAACTATAATAATGAGCTATTTGTACAAGACAGCGTAATATAAAATGACTGAGATGCATTATCCCTTCAGGCTTGTGGCCGAAAATAAGACAGAGACAGCATAGTGCACACATTGGTATTCAGGGCTGCCTTAGAAGGGCCAGGAAAGTGGTATATTGGCCAGGAATGAACAGTTACCAGGGGGGCCTATATTAGAAAGTGTTAAGTTTTTGTGATGCCTACCAAACATACCTACAAAATTAACTCTTGGTCTGCCATAAAGTGCGTTTTACTTCCTTGAAAGACAGATAGCTTCTGATATTCTCACATTGAGAACGAGGACTAGTTGTGCACTGTGGATTACCACTACCAACTATTTTGAAGTAGATAGGTTGTATGAAGAGTCTGCAAAGGAAGTTATCAAACTGACGAAGAGAAATTTTGAAACTCATATTGTGGACAAGTTTGGGTTCAGAGACGAAGTATGAGTTTTGTTTTGGCTTACTGTCTGTCCTGAATATCCACAGAAAAGAGGCTAAAATGAGGAAATCCAAGGGGATAGGCATATTTATTTGTGGCACTTTTAGACTGGAGAAATACATCAAGTGAAGGCATGGATTCATTTCCTGCTCTACACCTTTTTGGCACGCATGTAAAGACAATGACACCAACAGTCAGGAAAAGTTGTATATTCAAAAGAAACTGCTCATTGCGAGAGAGAGTGCAAGTGAAATACCATGACAACAAAGTGAAACAGCTCCTTATCTTGTTTCAGTCTGTTTTATGATTAATCATACAACATGGAAAATATCTTTTACACTTGTGACATTTACTGTAACATGTAAGGCGTGATGTAGGGAAGGTAAACGTCGTCAGTTTGTCCTCACTGGAATACTTCCAAGATGGTTGCTTTCAATCAAACCAAACTCCTTTCCTATCCATTCATATTTTTTTATTAAATTCTAGGATAATATAAAAAGCATTGTTAAATTGAACATTTTCGAAGATATTGCTTTGGAAAAGGATTTATAAAAAATATTTTATGAAATTGACTGGCTAAACATGTTTTCTAAATACACAGACCGAGAATGACAAGATCTCCCATTCCTGCTATCATTGTAAACTAAAACTAAGCACCAGATGAGTGTATTATCTGTGGACAAAGTTACATGTAAAGCACACTTAATTTGGTGAAGAATTTCAGACTCATTCTACTAAAAATGAAAAGGGTTTTGTCATTGCCATTTATCTCATTAACCCTCAAAAGAAATATACATGATCAAATGTAATCCGTTTTTTATGTTGTAATTTATTCGTGGGGAAACCACCTGATATGCTGTCATTTTGCCAAGATGCTGTTCATCTACCTGAACAAGTTTTTAGTCTTTCCAAATACTTTTTGAAGACGTAGTTTTCAAGCAATTACCACGTGCACCAAGGACATGCCAACAGCAATATCTATGCTATATACCAAGTTCTCAGTTGATGAAAGTCGAAATTGTCCACTGTGCAGAGGAAGAAAAGTGCCATACAAAGTACAAACACTTATTGTCAATCAATTCTACTGTATTGGAAGGCGATGTAACCAAACGAGGATCAACCACAGATTTAAATTCAACCAAGACATCTTAATTTGTATAATGCAGGCTCTTTCTTGGGTACAAGATGGAGCAATTTGCAAATAAGAACCAGACACACTGACGGCCACGAAGTTGAATAAACGGTTTCTCGAAGAAAATAATTACGGACAGGGTTGACGGAGTTTCAATGATTGCGAAAATGTCTCATGTGAGGAAACTAGGTATGGGAAACATGCCTGTTGCAGCAAATGTGTTGCTATCTTTGTTGTGAAGGGCTTCCACGAATGAAACAATTCTGAGTCTCTGTTTTACGTGATGTGGCCAGACGACATGAAAATACTCAGCATTTGATGTGAACATGAAAACTGTTAATTAGCATGGGGTGACATTTACTCTCAAACAACACCAAATACATATGAATATTTCAAATATAACAACATGAAACTAAACGCACACACGCTGTTTCAGGTGATTCCAAAAATTGATCCTTTAATGACTGCAAACCCTTAAAATTTCTTGATCTTGACTGCCCGTCACACAACATACAATATTTTATGTATTTAGATTTGTAGTGATGGCAGCCCACTCCTATCTGTCAACAAAGTGCTAGCCTGTGAGTCAATCACAGATAAAAAGCAGTTAATGGGACTAAACAAGCGTTCTATTTTCCTGAAGAATAGCCAGGAAAGGAAGGCCAGTAAAGAATGGCCAGGAAAGCGGGAATCACTGGGAACCAGGTCATTCACAGCAGTAGAAAAATCACAAAATGGCATCACACTGGAATTCCACTGACAAATTCAGCAACTGTCAGGACACAAAAAATGGCCAGGTGTAAACCACTAGCAACAGTGTCATATGAGGTGCTTCAGTAAATGTTGAATATTCTGAGGCCATTCCATCCATCTCTACATCTGCCATTGCTCGGCAAGAGTCAACCACGCATAACCTTCGGTTCTTTTCAAGCCAACAATCAACAAGTCATTTATGTATCAACAACCGCAATACATGAAGCAGCACTACCATGGTAAATGTAAAGTTCTGAGCTCTTAGTCCGATGAGAAAAGTTGTGCAGAATTATTAATTATGTTCGAGTCTTCTAGCTCAGAAAATTCCCAAGACTGACCTCGATAACCACTGACAATTTTAATGTTTTGTAGTTTTGACATTTGTACTTTGTATGGGACTGGCAAGGTTAGTTGTTTGAAGCCTGTTCTCACATTCATTAATTGTTATGCAATTTTACAGCAGATTTTTCCCTCACACAATCATACACACAATTTAAAAAGGAAACTAATAATATCGAATTTGCATTGACCAATATACCTATATGAAGAAATTGAACTTTACATTACAAATGTGATATATAACAGATAGGTTTACTATGTGTATACTGTTATAACATTAATTTCTATGCACACAGTCAGTGTGATGCGCTAGCATTTATGAAAGGAGTGAATGTAATTGTAATGTTCATGATTTTAAGTTTTAAATAACAATGAAAGTTATCAAGGAAAATCACCTTGTGTTCTTGTCAATATTATAGGCACGGATGCATGAAGTACCAAATAATCCAAGACTCTACCAATATTTCTTACCTTGTGTTTTGAAAATGCATTTATTCAGATTTTTTCTTTGCAGTCAACCAAATGTGTGCAGAAACATATATAAAAAAATCTATTTAGATCACTTTGTTGAATGTGGAATTTTATCAGCTTTTTAAAATTACGCCCTGGTTTGTCATAGATGAAAATGATACCACTCAATTTAATGACTGAGCTAATCCTAGATTTTGTCAGAATTGTGTACCCTTGTTTAAAAGAATGAAATCTGGCATAGTGATAGTTTGACTAATTCTAAACATTTTTTGATATGAATCCCGATGCGAAGCGCCTGCTGATGGCCAGGAAAGTATGTATTGAATCAGTTTTTAATAACATACAAAATTACCACAATTTGTTGCTATATTTTCACTAGATATGATGGTAATATAGATGTTATTCAAATTTTAACGCAACTTATGTTCCAGTGACACTTTCTAATCAATACGCCATCTTGACTGCTATTTGGCTATGTCTAATCAAAACGTGTTTTAACAGGAGAGAAAGGAACAAGAGCTTTGAAACGTCAACGATCAGATAGTGGAGAGAAAGTAGAAGTTGAACAAATGAAACCAAAGATGCAACGACTTGGAAACACAGACAAAGATTCAGCAATAGGGATGCAAGAATATGCTACTTACACAGAAGAGGACAATGGTATCAAGAACTATTTTGTTATTTTATTTAATGTGTGTAGTTCTTATGGACAACGTCACTGGACTGTCCAGTTTTGGTTAAACAATTTTTCAACATGGTATTTTGACCCTTTTGATACTCTTTTTGCCAATGCTGGCTATTAATGTGCTGTAATATTGTCCCTTTATTGTTCAATTTCTCCGACATGCCTAATTTGATGTACTATGAATTATATACTATGACATACCTTGAAGAAATATTCTCCCTCAATATGGTCCACATTAAACCAGGAACTACACCTTCAATTCATAGAACGTATTTACAAAAGTGCATTTTCCAGTCAAACACTTATCAGAGGGTTTTCATTCAGTGCTGAATTGATACCAAGACATGTGATGTACAGAGTTCTGTATTATTACCCCAGACATTCAACAAAATGTACAATAACAATTTCACATTTTCAACAACAATGTTATCTTCTCTATCTTCACTGTCGTTTCTCGTAAAACAATTCGATAGCCATTTGAACAAAATCAAAGAACAGTGTACTTTAAATTACTTTTGGAATTTTATATCACCTTGTTACTGTAGATTTAAAACAAAATGAAGTTGAGAAGCTGCAGCAACAACAGAAGACAATTAATAATCTTCTGGATGAGTTAGAAAATAGTTATGAATGTATTTGAAAGAAAAGGTAAAATATTATTTCTCGTATGTGATATATGTGTGGTCTACCAAGTTTCCCTGATAAATTGATCAATATTACATTATGCTAAATGCATACTGTTATGATATATTACTCATGGTCATCGTACTTAATATCTTTTTATGTGTGATAATCAATATGTGTCATATTTGAACAGGAAAAAATGGCATACAAATATGCCAAATAATGAAATATTTAAGTTATTTTCAACAATCTGTTTTATTGTCTAGGAGATTGCAGAAATATCTGGCTCATTGCAGATGAGGTGAGTGTATGTCAAGTGCAACAATGTTTACAACGATCCATTTTAATGTTGATGGCAGCTAAAAAAGTCACGGGATAGTCCACAGGAATTAATTACATCTTTTACCAGCATGTCGATGGTGCAAATGCTGCGATCTGATTGGTTGAGACCTGAAAATAACCATGATATATTCAGAGACAGTAGCATTGTTTAAACAGGCAGGAGATAATCTCAGCAGGAGAAATATTCTTTATTGACATTTCAAGCCAGAATTTCATTTTATATTATAATATAGTAGCAATAAACCACCTCAGAATATGTCTACTACCCAATTTTGACCAGTTAACTCCATACGTTGTGCATTCTGGCACTTATGTTGTGAACTGGTATAATTTTCATGATTCATCAATGCTTTATCTAGTATTACCAGTGAAGTAGCTTGAATACCAAATTTGATATCCGCATTGTTCCCATTTTCTGACCTATAATTAAGTCATTAAATGGTCAGTCTGAGCTAAAGTATGCCACATTTCCTTGCAAGATAAAGAGAGTTCACTAAAGAAATATTTGTATTTTCACAAGAGTGATGATTGCACAAAGCCGACCAACCTAATCTGAATCCCCCTCGAAATAAACATGATTATGTAGCTTGTCATCCTTAGCACTCTATAAGTTTAATCTGAAAATTTTAGCCAGCTTATAATGTATTCTAATTTGCTACATGGATAAGAGCAACAAAGAGGGACTTTCCTCGATTTGGTTTTCGATACACTTAACCTGAATTGCTCGTACCTTAAAAATCTTTATTTGCATAATTAAAATTTGCACAAGTGTTTATGGTTCCCGTCAAATCCCCCCTCAAATGTTAAAGCAAAGGGGCGACCCCTGTTCGGTAAACCTTTGAAACAGTGCTTTGATATTGAGTTGTAGCAATGCAGAAAAAATAATTGAAATGGTGGAGATTTAGCGAAATTTAGACATACTGTTGCTATAGGTGTGAGATTATTAATGCACTTCCAGACATTCATAAATTTAAAAGAAACCATGAAAATCCAAACACTTCTATTTATCTGGTATTTCATTTATTTTGACATGCCTGATCAAAATGTTCGCAGAGTGTCCTTGATGCTAATTTTTGCATTTGTCATGTGAATTCAATTGTTTATTCCTTCCATGGCATTGTATAGTGTGTACTTCAAAATGCATGTTGGTGAGTGATAAGTAATCAGAATATTTGAAACGTTCATCAAGCCTTTGTAATTAAAGAGATCCCTCACTCATTGCTGTTTTTCCTGCCTCAAAAAGTTTTCATATCATAGGTTCCCAAATCGTTATCATTGGATGATGTTTCTTGTAACACATGTTATAATTTATAACAGTACCGTATGATGTATGCAATATTCATTGTTCAGCTGTGTGGCAACTTTATTTTTGGTTTGAGTTCCTTTTCTTACCCCTATTTCATTACAACAACAACTCTCAACTGTCTTCTCCTACTGAATGCTTTTGTTCGTGCAATTAGCATTGAACCCCAGCATGTACTGTATCGCACCATCCTCTCTCACCCATTTTAGTTTTACAGAGTGAGGCGTTTTCAATGAATGAAGAAAGACTCTTCATACTGCTGATAAAGGGTGCCTTTTAGTAGTAAAAGTGTTTCTCTTTTTATTGCTATGTTTGTTGCTTTATGGTGACTGCAGGACGTATCCATTATACTGTTATCCCTGTTCGAAAAGGGATTAACCAGTATTTCAAATGTTCAGGCCTAGATTTATGTCTTTACTAATGCCATAACAACTGTCATGATGAATTCTGAATATATGTTCGGACAGGAGTGACAATAACATGCAACATAAGATTCTTTTATATATTTGCCTCTAAGGAGAGACATTTCTACAAATTGCCATCTGGATTTCAACTCGAGGTGCCTCCGAATGCTGTGAAGAAAGCAGGAAATTGTGTAGTAACAACCAACAATAAACAAACGACCACCTCTTAAAGATTATGAATATTACGAATCAGATGTCTTGAAATTGAAGGCCACATAACATTTAAACAGCCAGTCTACATTTCAAGACCATCCTTAAATGTTGATCCCCGTGAGAGGATGCAGGTTATTCTGAGGAGCAATGATGGCAATAAATGGGAGGAACTCAAGAGTGTTTTGGTCAGTAGAGAGCTTTATTATGTTAGACCTCCAAAAATTATTCTGGTAAACCTAATTCTAATGAATAGCCCATCATATGCAAGAGAGTCATCTAGAAAAATAATTAAAAGAGAAAATGAAAAAAAATATTATTTTCAATTAAAATGTTCTTAACAATCCTTCGTTTGAACAAGACTACTGATTTTACTGAAGAGTATTCTCAGGTTGGCATGATACTAATTCAAGCTTCCTCCATTTTTGGCGTGTTTTGTGATGTGACATGTGTCTACAGGACTGTTTTTCTAAATATTGCACTTTTTATGAGCTATTATATTACCACAAGTTTTTTTTACCTATAACTGTTTTCAAATATATGACAATAAACCCTATTTTCCCCAGTAAATTACTTATTTTATTTTTGCTAAAATCTAGATTAAAGGTAGGATTCAGGTGGAAGTAACACAGTTTTCACGCTTCTGTGCTTTATCGAAGCCTGTTCAAGATACTATTAACGTAAGCAAGGATGGTGGTAAATGGTCATCCTCAGCAAATGATCAAGTGTGTCTTGAAGTACCTGGAGGATGCAGTAGAACATCCAAGGAAATTCATTTTAGAGGTATTATATTCTTTGTGCCTTTCAACTTTCACTGTTTGCTTTTCTTTATATATGACAGAATGCGTAAAATGCATGAATCATTGTGGTCATTTTCTAACATAGGAAATGTACAAAACACTTTATTTCTAGTTAACTCCTATTGTTCACATAAATGTATACCATGGGGAGCTATACTTATAGGTTAGAAAGGATGTATGTATGTATGTATGTATGTATGGATGGATGGATGGATGGATGGATGGATGGATGGATGGATGGACGGACGGACGCACAGATGGATGGACGATAGATGGACAGATGCGCACACGCATGCATGGATGGAAGGACAACATGCATGCGTCCGTCTGTCCGTTCATCCATACATACATATGCACTCAATAAACTTGGGAAACGCTGCGTGCATCAGGTTGGTTTTTGGTATGTAGATATTATTTTGGCTAATGATAGGGACTTTGTTTAGAAGAGTATACTCGCTCAAAAATTTGCAAATTAGCTAAAAATAATGAAAATGGTAAAAATAAAAATTGAGGAACTACATATGAGATTTTTTTTATTTTTGCATACAGGTACTTTGTGATGGTATAAACAATACTTTTATATATTATTATGAAATCTCTTATTGCAAAGTTTAATGATTTTGTCTTATTTTTGTAATATTTTGATACATAAGTCGATAAAATTGATACAAGATGTCCCAAAGTGATTAAGTAAATAAGTTTTCGAAAAAAATTGGTGAATTTTTTTAGATATTCACAAATGTGATGTTTATAAATTTTAAGAATGTCATGGTGAAATAATGAACATCTTTATTTTTCATACCATATACTGTCATATTTTTTGCACAGGATACTGTTGAAATGGTGATATTGAGCATGCTTGGTGCTTGCCACCAAAATGGTACTGTCTATACTTGCCTAAACTTTTATTGGGGAATTGTATAATCGCTGGGATCCCTCCTGTGACATTTACTTTCATTCGATGAAGTGTGTATGACAACAAAGAGTTACATGTATAGTGTAATACTGAGATATATAAAAATGACTGTATGTATGTATGTATGTATGTATGTATGTATGTGTGTGTGTGTGTGTGCGTGCAGTGCGTGCGTGCGTGCGTTCCGTGCGTCTGTCTGTCTGTCTGTCTGTCTGTCTGTATGTATGTATGTATGTATGTATGTATACTTTGATATGTAGAGTGGAAATGTGTTATGAGTAGAAGATGGAACTAATTCTTCCTAGTCTAAGAAAGCGCCCTAGTGCTTGAGCAGTTTGAAATACAGATACAGTAAAAAACTGTTTATTAGGGACACCTTCAATAATGGAAAAAGTGTCCTCAATATAGAGGTGTCCTTAATAGACAGGTAAAATTTTATTCAAAACGTAATTTTTGGTTTGATTAATCCGTCCTTAATTAAAGAGGTGTCCGTAAGGACAGGTTTCAAAATGATCTAAATTGGTGTCTAAATTGATGTTATGGCTATATAAGCAAGATAGTAGTCTGTGGGTAAATTTCTCAGTTTTAGTATCTTTATGTGTGTATTTTATGTTTTTTAATATATCATACCGGTAAGAAAGGACAAACCCCAAGAGGTTGAATCCAATGGTTATTTATATTTAGTATTACTTTTGATAAAAAAACACGCAGAAATTGCCTGAAATAAACAAGGGATGGAAGCAATCTTGCTTTAGTGATTGAAGCATATGTGACAACACATCCTTCTGCCATACTTGTATCATCTTCTGTGCTTGCAGTGAGATTCCCTTAAATGATAAACTATACTCGTCAATGCTTTATTAGCCACCCAGCGCCACTCGCAATTATCTCGTGAAAAGTGATACAATAAGAAAAGATAGAGCATAGACTATACCATAGTGGAATTCACATATTGGGCACTGCTATCACAACCCTCTTTGCACGTCTGTCATTTTAATATTTACTAAGGAGATACATCAAATGGATTACAGTGTCATTGACACGATTTTCGTTATTAAAAGTAACTTTTTTTCATAACTGCAAAGGTTCATCATCTCATTGTAATAAATACAATTTTGATTTGCAGCTTCATCAATCTGAATAGAAGAATTAGCTCACATTGTAGCTGCTGATGAATCTTTTTTCACCGTAATTTACATAAAAGAAGAGCAGCATCCAGTGCATTCAAGAAGTTAGTAACCTTGAGTATGCCATACCACCACCAATTCCTCAAGACGTTAATGTTGACAACACTGAACTATGCATACTAAAAGATGAATCTGGTAACTGTGAATGGCAGAATATCAATAAAGATTGCACCTATGACATACAAGAGCCTGTTCTGAAGCTATCTACTCAATCTCTTAGTGGTAAGTATAATTTTAGACGTTAATTTCAAGCATGTAATGAGTGAAGGTTTAGTTCTCACATTTTGATGCCATTAAGTTCAAAGTAGAGGATACTCACAAAAATCATTGCCTTTTAAAATAAAAACAAGGACAAAGTTAGTAACAATTATATGTTTTGATAGCAGTAATGATGATTATAATTACAATTATGATAATCATGATCATAAACATAAAAAATAATGATAATAACAATGGTAATTATAATTATTATTTATTATAACTACTATACAAAATACTATACTACTATTCCTACAACTACTTACTACTACTACTACTACTATACTACTACTACTACTACTACTACACATGAATCACCCCTAAAGCAGTTCAGTGAACAGCTCAGACAATAATATTTAACATAAAATGTGTTTTTTAAATCTTAATATGCTGCACATCAAATGTCGCAGAAGAGCTCTATGAGTGTATGGATTGCTTTTTTGTTGAACTTATATTAAAATCTTATGTGCAGTCGAAATACCATGGCAGAACAGTGCGCAGTACCAGGCTATAAAAACAAGAACATTCAGTGTATTCAGTGTATTCTTATGGAGACATCCACAGCAGAATACACCAGAAGCCCAGATATTATATGCACTAACTAGGGAGCGTTCAGTTATTACAGCCGGGGGTGGGCCACCTCAAATTTGAAAACTGCAAAGGGGGTTCATGTATTTTTCAAACAGCACAGAGGGGGTCACTTAATTTTCATAAGCATCCGTCCCGTCAAAAAGCAGTTTCAGTGTTCAGAAATATTCTGGGAGATAAAAATGATTCGCTGCATGATTTCATTCTCTGAAGTCATTTAATTGTAAATCTGAACAAAAGTATAATTATCTGTCGCATGAACATCTTGACTTGGCAACTCTGAGGCTTGTCTTTTGTAAATGGAGCTCTCTGAGGGCAATGAACAATTCCTATTACTTACATATTAGAGATATGGCAAGTTTTATACAGTTACCTGTAGACTACTAGTACCATGAAAAGTTAAATAATTCTTTTAGGTGAAATTCTAAAATCCAATTTCCTGCACACATATCCATTTGTTACCACCCAAGTCTAATCAAGTACATTAATATTAATAATCAAGAGTACATAAATACACAGATTTACCTATTTTTGTATTGGAAAAAAATTATTCATAGTTTCCTCATAGACTCCCATGTACAGTGAATCTACATTTCGGTGAAATTCCAAAATCCAATTTCTGGCGAACACATCCATTTGTTACCACCCTAGTCTAATCAAGTACATTCATATTAATAATTGAGAGTACATAAATACACAGATTTACCTATTTTTGTATTGGAAAAAAATATTTATAGTTTCCTCATAGACTCCCATGTATAGTGGATGAACACTCAGTGAAATTCCAAAATCAGATTTCTTGTACACATAATATGCACCTTTAACCACCATATTCTAATCAAGTACAATTATGTTAATTATTCAACGTCTGTATATGCACAAGTATAGCAAGTTTTTCATTGGAAAAAAATATTCACAATTTTATCATAGATTCCTATGTATAGTGGATGAATTTTGATGAAATTCTAAAGTCAAACTTTTTGTCCATATACGAGTTGTAAGTACATTTATGTCATTTATCAAACATCTTTAAATGCATAGATATAGTTTTATATTGAAAAAAAGTATTACATAGTTTTCTCATATACTATCACATATAGTGAATCAACATTATCAACAGCTGATCATCAATTAAATCCGAATATCAAACTTTTGTACACACTTGCTTCCGCAAAAATATTTAGATCCACGTGTTATTTCTGTCCAATCCTTTGGGGTAATTTCAACATTATAACAGTCAGAAGGGAAAATTTGAACATAACACATTGTGAGTTTGTAAGGAGGGTCATTTGAAAATATCTGAGAATCTTTTTTTTTTATTCTATCTCTCCCCCCCCCCCCCGAGTTGTATGTGTGTGCAGCTTTACTCAAGCAATAGGGTGAGGGTCATGAAATTTTTGTCATCTTAAAAGGGGGGGTCATCAATTTTTTGATGCAATGGGTAGGGGGGATTCACTTATTTTGCTTGATGCGCAGGAACAATTTGCCGTCCCACCCCGGCCACAATAACTGAATGCTCCCCTACTTATTTTTGTGATCAGCTTTGATATATGATGATGATGCCCAGTTGACTTCTAGTTTGCTAGTTATGCCACACGTCCGGTTCTTATCGGGAAAGTGGTGTTTACCTGTATATAGGTTAAAAGCTGGTGTCTTGTAGAAGTTCCCCCTCGAGCCTTTCATTGCAATTACAGGGGAAAGAAATGTGCACATCCAACTGTTTTAATGCGGCTCCTTTTCAATGAAAAGTGTGTTTAAAAACGAATGTTTTTACAAACAGGGATACATTAATAAGCAGCAATAAAACAATTAAATTATTAATTTGCAAATAAGCTAAATTCTGTTCCAGATACTGTGATAGTGAGGGAAAGAAACATAGTGGTTTGAAAATGGCCGAAGCTTCAGAAATATTGTCTTACTCTGTCTTTGAGTTTGATAAAAATGTACTTCTTGTTGCTTTCATCTCTAAAATATACCATTTCAAAAATCCCATACTTTAGTGAGCTGCAGATGACGGTTCTTTGTTTCTTTGGTATTACACCTAAGAGCAAATACTAAAACAATTAGTGTAACTAAACTTTGATATGGACGTAATATGACAAACCCCATGACCGTAGGGAAATCTGTGGCATTCCGAAGGTATTTCATGAGAGATGCAGTGTATTCTGTCGCCAGTACTTTTCTAAGCGAAGCGAGGAAAAGAATACACAATATCCTAAGGGATATACCTTCAGAACGCCACAGAGCGCCCTCTGAGGGTATGGGGTTTGTTATTATTACATATGGTGCCTCGATTTTGTTGATCACCATCATAAGAAACAGCTAATGGCGTCACCACCTTATTGCATATAGACTCTTTAAGTGCACCATGATATGCTGTGAATGGCTTTTCATCAGCTAGAGCTCACTGATGGGCTCATGGAAACTTTCTACTATTTGTATGCAAATATTTCAATGCGGAGTTCACTCTGTCACTATATTTTCGTCTCGATAGCTTAGACAACAAAAACAAACACAAAAGATTATGTTTCAAGACAGAAATCTGAAATATTTTAATATACGATAAAAAAATTAACATTTAGAGTATCAAATTGTGTGCGAAATTGAGTCTTAGACCTATAATAAAGATCAGAGTCCGAGTATTGTAAGGCTTATCTGTGGCGCTTGAAAGACAATGATGCACGGATACCTAGCAGGTTGAATTTGTTATCAACCCCACTCAATATGTTACTCATTGGGTGTTGATCTTCGTGGTGACTGATTTATGGTAACTGGATACTGAATCTAGCTCATACTCTTCACGGCTATGTTTCAGTACGCCGACATAAAATCTGGCAAGTTGTGGGTCAAGCTCATGTTGTGGATACTCTAGAGGCTATGAGTTTCCGTTGTTATTGTCTGACACCAATCGTCGTGTTTTCTTAACAATGCTTTTGTTTTTTTGCAACCCGACGACAGCTTCAACGTCGTCGATCTATACCGCAGCAAATCTTGCATATGTCGACGGCTTTAACCGTAGATTTCGCTGGTACTGTACCGCTTCCATCGTAGTCACAGTTTTTTGTTCTTTCCATGCCGAGATATTAGTTACACTTAGATAATAAAATTCTGATTACAAATGTTCAAAATAATTACAGTTCTGCCAATCATAATTTTTTTTCCTCCACAGATATACAATCCCCTTCAATATTTCTTGTGGTTCAAGAGCAGGCAACAATATTTACCAATAGAAAGTAGTACCGGATAATAACTAACTTGCATAACTTAGCGTGAAATAATTTCTTAACCATGGTTTTTAATCTAAACCTTATTTTATGGCACATGACCTGTTTTAAAATGGCTTGCAGTTGGCAAAATACGTGATATATTTTTCTGAAAGTAAGCAATTTGTAAAATATTTCAAAGAAGTGATAATTAGCTCAATCAAAAGCTAAATACCTAGGAAAGTGTCACAGATATTTAGAATAAACAAAAATAAAGGGACTATATAAACTCTGTCTGTGAAAATATTAACATTTTTTCTCTGCAAAAATTTTAATGTGTGGTACAAATGTAATAATATGTATAACGCTGTCACTTTCAGATACTCAATAGGGAGATGCAGCAAAGACAGAATATTGACTCTATGTCAACCCTGTCAGACATCACAAAGATGGCCAAAGATGGAGCTCACCTTGTGAAATTTGTTCTGCTGCAACACAAAATGAATCAATGTAGCTTGCGTTGTGACATCTTGGAATCTAAGAGGATACCTTTAACAGAAACATCACCAGAAAAAGACAAATATTCATCACATACCAATTTAGTGTACAGTGGTGATAAATTAATCAAGCATGGTGATGTCATCAGAAATAAAGTGACAGGTGACTTTGTGTTAACATCTTCTTCAAACAAGGAAAGTATTTCCCATACATTGATAACCATTGGGATGTCATTGTGGAGAATTTGTCTGCATCAAACAAGGTACCTGCTCCTGGTAATATGCAGTTCAATAAGGGCGTAAACACTCTATGTGAATTACCGTTTTTCATGTCGAAGGTAAGAAGATCATTTTTATAACTAATGAATTCTAACACAATGCACAAAGATTCATAATGGTACAGGCAATTAGAAAAACGGTGTATGCATGCTTTGTGTATTTTATTGACACGTTTAATACATTATCAAACAATGCTACTGGTGCATACATCAGTAGACAAAATTTATTTGACATTTATATAACTCTACGTTTAATGAAAGAAAGACTCAGTGACACGAGAGTGGCATTGCAGAATTACCTAGGATATGGACTCCACAGAGATGGATAGTGCACCTCCCTGCGGTACCAATCGCAGATTTAATAGAATGGCATCGAAGAGGGGTGATGTGGTGCCAAAGTGAAGCCTGCCAACATAGTGGGCGTGTACGGTGTCACTAAGAGCCTTGCACATGAAGAGGGCCTGGATTTACCGGCTCAAGTCATGTGACTGACTGCGTAGTGCCATTACAGACCCCGCAGGCTCTGTGATGGCAATCCCCTTATTTATATCATGAAGTAATTTTTAGTAAAACTGTGTACCGGTACAAGAGGGGGGTGGTGGGAAAGCAAAGCTCAGTGAGGCAGCTAGCAAGTGAATGCTCAATCTTTGAATGAACGGAGAAGGAAACCTAAATACATTTGCATGTAATAAAGTGCAAGGGATTAGCGACTGTGAATGGAAAGCTTAAAAGTAAACACGGCAAACAAATGATCAGTATGTTGACTAATATAATATTACATGTTGTTATTTTAGGAACAAAATAATATTGCAGAGGGCACTGTCATAACAGACCCAACGTCATCAACAGGTGAGTGATAAAAATATGTGTTACAACAAATTGTCCTGCTGGATCAGTGATATAAGAAATAGGAACATGTTAGACTTTATCAGAATGTGAATAACGATTGATTGTTATCATACTGCTATGCCTGTATTGCCATTCTCCTATTTTTCAGTAAGTAATGATATAAGCCCATTCAAACATGTTGAAATTTGAATCATATTTGCACTGTAGCTGGAAAAACTTACTACTTATTTTTCAGTAAGTAATGATATGAGCCATTCCAACATGTTAAAATTTGAATCATATTTGCACTGTAGCTGGAACTACTTACAGCCACGCATACACATTGGTATAATCATACATAAAACAAAGCGCAACGGAATTATGACACAACAAAATGTCGTTCAAATTTGGCCAAAATTATGTTTGCTCTCAGTTTTTTCTGCTGGACTTGCCGTTTTCTCACTGTCTCTCAAGCGAAAGACACTTGCAGTCAGTTGTATGAGTGACACGGACGCTGGCTCGTCTGAAAATCGTTGCCTTGACTGGCTGTATTTGGAAAGGCTGTCTTCAGGCAACTTGCTGCTGAACTTGCCATATTTCTCTTCTTCTCTCAAGAGTAAGGCACTGGCAGATGGCTGTGTGAGACGGTCCAGCCATCTTTTTCGGGGGTAGCTGCCGGCGCTTGACAGCAAGTTTAACTGCTTGAATATCTCGCAATTAAGTCTCAAATGGCCAACAGAAAGAAGACAGCAAAGTTGTCTAATATCTATTACACTCCACTCTGCTACTGGAAAAGGTTCACAACCATCAAGAAACTGGCTTCAGGCCACTAAGGACCTCAAGATGTGGCCTGGCTTAGATACTTTGTCAAGATATCTGGCAGATCTATTTGCCAGCTCCATGGCACATTTTGTGGCCAAATTTTGACGTAGGCGCGCCAAGCGAGGTTCACAAAGCTGACCTTCTGTTTCTGGCACATGATAAGGTGGGCAATTGCACCTACAAACTCTCTCTCACAACTGTAAAGATGGATCACCATTGAAGTAGCGTAAACTGCTTCAGGTCGATCCTTGGTGTGAGCTAATTGATGCAGTGACTCAGCTGCTTGCAAAACATGATGTCTCAGTCAGGCATCGGCACGTGAACATCCGCAGGACCAAGGGATGGTAGAATGGTTCAATTGGCCATTGACTGATGGGCTCTACGGGCACCAGTATGCTCAAGAAACGCGGCTCCCTTCTGGATTGAGATTGTCCTCGTGAGTAGCTTGGCTGCCCAGTGTTCTTGCAGGCTTGAACTGGAAGCCATGCTGTTGACAGCAAAAAGCATTCTGAGGCCATAAAGAATGAAACGGTGACAGAGAAACCATCTGTTTCCATAAAAACCGTCCGGATGGCCGTCCAAAGCAAAAGCTTGCTTTAGAGGTTGGTATCCATTACCTGTTCCTGCCTGATGAGCTGCAGGCACGTTGTCACCGGGGTGATGGATACCATCTGGTCCTTGGCCATTCACAGACTAATTAGGTGCTCGCTGGCCAAGCCTGGCAAGCCGTGCTTGTGCATTGTCAGGTATGTAGGAGTATCTCAACCATACACTCCGAGTTCCAAAACCGAGTCGGACTTGCAGTTTACTCGGAGTATGCAAGTCCGAGTTCTCAGACTTTTAAGTCCGACTCAGTTTTTGAACTCAGAGTATGCTGTTGAAGGCACTCTTACATACCTCGCATTGTGGGCCGCCAAGGGGCTTTGTGAGCGATTACTGCTTGTAGTGCACTCTGACATGCAACTGCAACCAGAGGGGGTCCTCAGGCATCTAGAGCTGCTTCCCCTCTGTTTATGTTACACTCGGTAGAGGTCAATCGTATGTTGTCACTTCGTTTGTCCCTGGTTGTGTCTAAGCAGTCAACACTGAACTGTCGGATATCCTTGGGCTGGTAAGCAGAGAGGAACTCAATACTGCAGGCAGCACAACTATTGTTTTGGGCCTCCTCGTGATGCAGGACGTGATAGACCTTCAGGCCGAACCTTTGCCCCGCGGCTTAGTCCTGGTGAAGGTAGGCCACAAGCTGCTTTGCGATAGCCTTGCGGAGGTGCTGCTCAGTTAGGGGTCTGACCTCGGAACCACTCCTCTGTGGGACAGACTACTCATTCAACCTCATGCATGAGCTCAAACCGGGACATGGCCAGGTAGAGAATGTTAAACACTGGAGATATTCGTGGACGATCTAGACCTTTAAGGGGTTGTGAATGGTTCAAAGCAATCAGTGAAGTGTCATTGCAAAGTGTCAATGAGTCATTGTGTCAGCGACTATGGATCAGGCTCCAACGGTTGTTGTGCTACAGTTGGATAGCCTACCTTAATAAATGTTCAGTAAAACTAAAACTTATAATGTATAAATATAATATATGAGCTTTTTATCAGACTTTCAAGCATTTGGTTGTGCCAGAATATGCTAGTATAACATCGGTGGTGCCATGTGGCCATCAAACTGAAGCAGACACAGTGCAGATCAAACTATTGGCTTCATTTCATCAAAAATTAGAAACATTTTTGCGAGCTGTTAGACAGAAACTCTGCAAAATTAGTGTGATAACGTTCACGCACGCCCGAAGGGGCTATTTTTCCATGAAACAACAACCGCTCGGAAATACAGAAGTAGACTTTGAACACGCTAACCCTGCATAGAGACTCAGTGAACATTCCAGCGGATTGATTGTGAGAGCACGGGACTAGGTCGAACAAGCGACAAGCATATAACTACCTCTATGGAAGAAACTTCTGGTGACATTGAGGAAAGGGTGTATTGTATGTAATTCATAAAATAAGATTATACATGATCTTGAAGAACAAGTATGATACTTAACCAGGTACATTAAGTCTAACAAATGTAGGTTACATTCTGGTGAATTATGTCAAAGCATGTAGATTTATAGTAATTAAGAATTGAAGTACGCCTATCTTGTTTATCATGGAATACAGTTTCACTAATACTAACTTGGCAAGACAATTTTGACTTCCCTTACAATGTGGGCAGAGAGCTGCAACTTCACAAATGTTGAGCACTAAACAAGTAAATGGTGGGCAAAAGGAACAGGGGCCGCTGTTGTTAGCAGCTCTCAGAATGATAGAGTATGATCCAAACAGACAGACAACCTCATTCTAGAACATATGCAACATATGCAACAGCTGTCACATGTAAATAAAGTGATGCTTCAAAGTCTTCTACAATCTTCATATTACATTGTTCTGGGAACCATTTATGTCATGGTAAATTAATAACCCCTGCCTGTCAGAGTAGAAATTGCAGACATGCCATGACCTATCACTAACGTGATGATCCATTCATCTGCATTTGAAACATATTCGGCGCGTTGTTGGCTATCGAAAGCTTTCTTTTGGCACGAAGTTAAATCACTGTGTACTATTTAGCGATCATTACAACCAAAGTTTGGCAACTCCGTTTGCTCACATGTGCCTTTTCAGGTTCTGGAGAGTTATATCACTGACATAAAGGTATATGGATCGGTGTGATTTTATTCTAATTTCTATATTGTAGTGTACACTTATTAACATTTAATTATTTTGTCTTTCAGTGACTCGAGTCTTTGTCCATTTAATATCCTGATCGATGAGCTTGACACGAAAATTGATGATGCAGGAAAACGAAGACTAAAAAGCCTTTTACTGGGTCAAGAAATCGAAATAAAGGACTCAGAAAAGTTACATCAGCTCACAGAAATATGTCAATATTTGCGGAAAAAAGGTCTTATTGGAAAAGCCAATGTGAAACTTCTCAAAGATTTGTTCAGCGCTATGAAATACCAAACGTTATTAGACCTGGTTAAAGACTACGAGAAAAGACATGTTATACCAATACGAGTGTGACAGGCAATTTCTGAAGCACTGGCTCTAGCATTAATGCACGAGACAACTTTGACCAGCAGGTTGGCAACAGGTTGTCACATGAATGCCTTGGTGGAGTCATTGATCCAAAGCAAGTGCATCAGTTACTAATCCAAAGAAGACATATCCTGCTTTTGATGATAGACATCAATCTGATCTTTTTCCGACACCACTCATTGTAAAAGGAGAAACTATTTTGCATATTATTCAAGACTGAAAGAAAGAACGGAAAGAGTAAAATGTAGTTGTTTTTAGTCCCAACAGACACTGTCCTGGGGGACTTATAGGTTTGGTCATGTCCGTGCGTGCGTCTGTGCGTGCATCCGTCCGTCCGTTCAGGCAGATATCTCAGAGATGCCTGAAGCGGTTTCATTCAAACTTGGTACATAGATTACTTCATATGTCATACATATGCACGTAAATTTGTTTTGTGTTGCAATCCAATATGGCTGCCAGGCAGTCATTTTATTGCGATTTTTTTTTGTACAGAGCCATAACCCTGGATTATCTCAACCGATTTTATTCAAAGTTGGTACAAGGACATTGACCTATGTCATACATGTGCACATTGATTTGTTTTGTGATACGATCCAATATGGCCGCTGTGTGGCCATTTTGTTACTTTTTTTCATGTCTGGAACCAAAACTCAGACATGTATCAAGCAAATTTATTCAAAGTTGGTACAAGGAGATTGACTTATGTCATACATATGCACATCAATTTGTTTTGTGATACGATCCAATATGGCTGCCAGGCGGCCATTTTGTTATGATTTTTTTATGTACAGTGCCATAACTCGGGCATATCTCAACCGATTTTATTCAAAGTTGGTAGAAGGACATTGACCTATGTCATACATATGCACATTGATTTGTTTTGTGATACGATCCAATATGGCTGCATGGCAGCCATTTTGTTACAATTTTTTTTCATGCCCTTAGCCAAAACTCATCCGATTTTATTCACCGATTTTATTCAAACTTAGTACAAGGACATTGACCTGTATCATACATATGCACATTGATTTGTTTTGTGATACAATCCAATATTGCCGCCGTGTGGCCATTTTTGCACGTGTGGAACCAAAACTCAGACATGTATCAAGCAAATTTATTCAAAGTTGATACAAGGACATTGACTTATGTTATACATATGTACGTCGATTTGTTTCACGATATTGTCCAATATGGCCACATGGTGGCAATTTTATTTTTTTTTACGTCAAGAGCAATAACTCTGGCAAGTCTTAACTGATTTTATTCAAACTTGGTACTTGGACATTGACTTATGTCATACTTATACGTGTTGATTTTTTAAACAGTAACATCAAATATCGCTGGTTGCGGTGATTTTGTTACGATTTTTTAATGTACAGAGCCTAACTCAGACATATTTCCACCAGGATCATTCAAATTGGTACAAGGACACACGGACCTATTTCATACATATGCTCGTCAATTTGTTTCACGTATTTAGCAGTATCATGTCAATTATTGAAATTTCGTAACTACGCTGATATGTCAAGAAATACTGCATCAAATTTCATGAAACTTTGTACAGATGTTAAGCTCACATTGCTTTAACAGTGAAAAAAGACATTTATCAGTGTCATTTTAATTAATTTGTAATTGCATTTGTAATGAACTTTCCTAATTAGAGTGATTTATCCACAAATACAGTGTCAAATTTAATGAAACTTGATACAGATGTTGATCTCATAGTGTTGTAAATACTGAATCAAACTTTACGAAATATGGTTCCGGTGACAATCTTTCAGTGTAAGGATAGGATGCAAAAATTATTGGCAACATCCTGTTGATTAATTACTAGTTAATTCATTTAATGACCTTTAGGATGGTTGCCTACATTGGTTTTATGTTTCCATCACCATGGAACTCATTCTTGGCCATTGAGCGCCATCTGTATCAAATTATTTTTATCACAGACCTAATTAATGAAGAGGACTCTATCCTCTCTGAGGACTTGTAATCAAAGTACCCATTAGCAAGTGGGGACTGTGTCATCAACGATGACTTGTTTTCGATGTTTTAAATAGAGGAACAACTTTTGCTTATAAATGGCATACTGCCAACTGTGGACAATATCAAAAACTGATATTCACAAACATATTGAACAAGATGTCAATATGTACTTGTTGAGTTTATGAATATATTTGAACGGATATCAAATTTCTCGGGTAACAATGAAAATGAAGCCAGTTTATATACAGAAAGGGTTGCCTTAAATTGTTTCTAGTTAGCAGACAGAGGTATGCTGATCCTTCCATTTAAATGTGAATGATGTACGATCTGGTGAAAATACAGACAGTAGAGGATTTGTCCTTGAATTGAATCAGCATAGCAAAGATGAGATATGCCGAAAGCAATAGGTGAATGATGTTTTAGACATTGCTTTTTGACTCCTTTTCGGACACAATGTCGATATAAGACTTAAGCAACAAAAGATATAAATTGTTTTACCCATGGTTGAACTTGAGTATAGCTTGATTAGTGAGCTAATCAGGTAGTATAGGTGGTTGTCCACGCTGTCGTTCTTTGGTTGCCGTGCACATTTTCCATATTCAAATCTCTTTAAAACAGCTGGTTCGATTGATTTTACATTTAATAGGCAGATTCTTTAGGATGACCTTTTCAACGTTTGTAATTTTGTGACATTTTTCCAAATCTTGGTCAAAAATCTTGTTCTCTAAAACCACTGGTTTGATTGCTTTGAATTTTGTATATGAAAAGGAATGCATCCATTTCAATATACAAGAAAGGATAGCATATAGGATGTATAGGACATGTATGCGTCATCAAGCCCTAGGCTTATAACCAATCAAGGTGCCAGACGAGGCTCAGTATTATTTGTGCTTGAAGTACAAGAAATTTATTTGTCAGTCTAAAATGTGATTTTTTCACTCAAATTAATGTGTGCAAATGTTGTATATAGTATTGTATCATACCTTACCAGCTTTGTTTAATTTGAGCTAAATGAATTGGGTGTAACATTTATTGTTAGTTAATTGCATTGCCGTTTTTGGTCCTTGATTTTTGCAAGATGATTGACACATATATTAGCAATATGTCAGTGCAAGGGCAAACTGCGGTTATTGTAATAATGAACGAAAAGTTCATGGTAATTGACAAAAGTCCACGGTAAGAGAGCACAGGTGTGCCATACTATGGCTAATAGCACAACAGTTTGCAGGTTTTTTTTTTTTTGTTTTTTGTGGCCACCCACAAGCGTCAAGCTATCCCGTTACCATGCCAAACCCCAGGGTACGTTCCAAATTGTCACATTTGTGAGCAATACAGCGGCTGTGACTTGACCATCATATGCTGAGATAGTAACACAAGTGCTCTGCTTGCTCAAAATATCTCTAATTCACCAGTCTAGCTTCTGAGTATCCCTGTCAGAGTATAGTCTTAATGCTAATGAGTTTAGTAGCTTCTTTTGATCATCATATCAGTCACATGCCATATAGTATATTAGCAGCTGACATTCCTGATTCCCAATTTCCCTTCATCTCTTCCAAGAATCTTACGGGTTTTGAAACATAAAAAAAAAAAACATAAAATAGTTAACAGTCACACACTTTTTTTATCCAAACAGCACTTTCATAACTGACATAAGAACTTTGAGTGTGTCATATTTTCTCCTAAAATTGTTCAGAGGATTTCAGATTTCTTATACAATTCTTGTATGAATATGACTTATTCGAATTAATACTTTACAACCGAGAAAATATGATAACAATGGTTCTTCATTTTCTTTGTCCAGCTTAATAAGAAAGGAAGTGTTTTATTTAAAGTGTATTTAAAGGCTTGCATTAGAGCCCATTTCTGACAAATCAACGGTTGATGTGACTGTTCTATAAGCATTGAAAGAGTTACAGTAAAAAATTACAAATATGAACATTGACTGGTAGAACAATATTGTAAGTTTATGAAATACATACCTACATTGTACATGTTCTGATTTACTATTGGCTGCTTTGCAAAATTGTATTGTACTAATATGAAGCATCCACAGTTGTATGACTGCCTCAGTATCATGCTGTATGTTAATTGCTACTGTGAGATATAAAACATTATACAAGACTGGAGTAAGCATGTTTAGTTTTGCGCTTTTTTTTCATTTTACATTAACCTTACATTGTCGTTAAAAGGGAAGATGAAATATGCCCATGATCAATTTAAGTAACGAGAGATGGATTAATTTCAGGACGTTTAAGTTGCCGGTAGAATCGTTTTTGGATATGTGAATCTAACCAACATTCATCGATGCTGATGCTGTTGATCATCATGTTATTTCAAAGAAAAATGTTAGGCGGAGACTACTACTAGATCTCCATGGTTTTTGAGAAAGTGCAAGATAAAAACAGGTCATTTATCAGCTTCTCTGTTAATTTTGCTTCTTCTGACAGTTTTATTATCAATAACATGTACACAAGTTTGTTCAATTTTAAAAATACATCTCTGATTCATAGTCTTGATGTCATGTTACGCTCATTCTGGCTTCGTTGTCTTTAACAATGCCAAACTTGTAGTCACTTTCTAGAAGAAACACTTTTACTGCTTGAATAAATGATTAAATGATTTTTTTATGTATAAATGCTTTCAAGTTTATAATTTTTAAACTAGTTCTTAGCCTTAACGTTGACTGAAGGCCTTAGCCCAATGCACCCTTCTGCTTGCTGCTTCTTCCCAAGTTGGATCATATGGACTTTTGATTCTGACACACAGACAGGGATCGTAGCAACATTGGACACTGTTTGGGCCTCTGGCAACCTCAAGGTGTTAAAAACGATACCTCAGATTACATGGTTCCCTTAATGCCGTTCACATTACACATATAACTTTCGACAACAATTTATCAAAGAAATCTGAATCTTACTTTCTAAATGTACCTTTCAGCCTTGTTTGCATTTTCTGGGTACTTACTTCAACAACACAAGCTCTTCATCTACTGACACATTTCCACATCAAATATGATCCATGGGAAATATGTAGTAGCTTATGAGTGTAGATGCAGCAGATGGGTATACAAACATACATACATACATACATACATACATCATACATACATACATACATTACATTACATTACATTTTTTCATCTCTCAGATAAGCTCCCATAACCGTACACACATGTATAACATGGAAGATAAAAAAAGATTCCATTCCATTCAACAATTGTATAAAAAATGTTTTTATACGGGAAATAAATAACTAAATTTGTCAGGTTTTTATTTACTATCAACAATGAAAAGAAGTTAATGTACGAAATATTTCAACAGAAGTCAGGCATGTGTTTAATTAAACTTTTATCTGCCCTTTTGTAATCTGTTAACTTCTAGCACTGGGAAGAGCCATCATTTTGACTTCTAAGAATTACGAAGAAAACACCATCTGTAAAGTTAGAGCCCATACCCTAAATCTACACATATAGAATACACAATCCCCCATGTTTATTTCAGTATACATTGGATACCCTACTCTAACTAACTTACTACATAGCACCCAACTTTTATTGTAGATGCATTCTACATAATGTTCATGATAAGGAACAGACTTGTCTGTATGGCTTTCTATAGCATTCCTCAGACATCAAAGGTCATATAAGTGCACTCATTGTAATTTTACTTGTGTGAGCAAACTCAGTCATTTCGGCAGTTACAGGACTAGGTACACTGTTACAGGAGGTTGTCTCAAATCCTAGTCTTGAGAATCTGAGTAATATCGAATTTATATTGTAAAATGGACTAATAAGGTGTATAATTGCAGGATTATTCACAAAATACCGGGATTTATATCCTCGTATATCGTTCACTTCGGTATTTTCTCAATACCACCGCTCCACAATGTACTCGGACATGATTGAATCCTGGTATGTTGTGAATAACCTAATATTAATGGAGGGTTTGGCGGGCAAAATACGATAGGGTCAATACATGGAGAGCGATTCATTGTCCACCATATATTGAGGGGAACATCAATTTCGAAGAGGATCTAATAATGTACAAGAGAACCATCGAGACGAAAACGGTATTGCAGCAGAGACAATTAAAAGCAGCAAAACACCATGAACGGGCATAGTTCATGAGTTTAACATTCCATTCGGACCCCTGATTAAAGGTTCTGTGCCTCGGCTGACCACTTAGCAGCGGTAAAGTACATCGTGTCTCAATATCCATCATTTACTTAAGCAATAAAGCACACCCTGTGATGGTATACCACTCGATTTTGACCAGTTCACGACATATATGCACTCGATGTCGTGAACTGGTCATAATCTCGTGGTATACCTTCGCTGGGTGTGATTTATTGCTATTATATCATAACAGTATATTGAAATTCTGGCATGGAACGTCAAAAACGGATTTTTGCTCAAACTGAGAGCTCGCGCGTATGCCAGCCGTGGTATATTGCCAATATACCACGGTTCTTTTCGCGTCTCGACCAATCAGATCGCTGTATTTGCGCCATCAATATACTGGTATGATATAACTATCAGTATGTCATGTATTCTTTTTATGCCAAAATAATTAAATTAAAACAAAAATTTTATCTCATACTGATCCATAAAAATAACACTGAGAAGCGAAGGAGTTTTTCATTGCATTTTATGACATATAAACAAAATAAGCCAGTGATTTACTCAAAAGAGGTGGATCATTAAAATATATTGTTTTAAGATATATTGAGAATGTTATTTTACTTGTGACGTCGACAAAAAATCTCCGGTTACAACAGAGTCGTTATAGTGTCCTTTCATTGATTTACCAATATACATGAAGACTATCCATAGAGCATATTATCAACGGTTCAGAAATCGTACGTTACGTACAGATCAAATTATTTTGTCACCGAGGTTGATTTAACCCTGTGCACTATTACAAGGACAGTCTGAATGCCTGCTTGGTTTTTTCAGTATTTGTTCCAGATGTCATATTTATTATCAAATTGAGTGGTGGCGCGTTGGACAATGATGTTATACAGGTGTAGTTTCTTCATCACATGAGCACAGGAATATCAAATACTAAATGCGGTGGTAGAACTGCTACAATTTATTTTATTTTATTTTTGACGGTGATTGCTGAATACGGAGTTAGGTTTCGCAATCCTGCGTGATATTGCACCAAGGTTGGAAACAGTTTATGCGATATTCTGATGGACGCGAGGTGATCAGTGGATGGATTGACAGTAATCTACCAAGACACGTCACAACGCAAGACGAAGATGAAAAAATAAGTATTTTAGTATTGGAGGAGGTACAGGTATGACCTTTGAACTTCTTCTTATTGTAGCATTCTTTGAGAATATCGTTGCTTAAAGCCCCAATAGCTGCGAATGTGCAATAAACCGATCTCAAAATATCCTCAGTTTTCCAAGAGTTCTCCTTTAATAAGATTCACTAAAGACTGAAAAAGTGTAGAACACTTTTATAGTGTTGAAAGTGGCATGTAAATTCAAATGTTTTAAACATCATTTTATTTCCCCATTTTCAAATATAAAATATATAAAAAAAAATAAAGATTACAACAACAAAATGTCAGCCATCGTGTGTTCTGCGTTCAAGTAAATGGCATCATGCTTGTTTCTGCTATGATAACGATGTGTATGTGCAGGAGATACTGTGTTTTGTACTTCTGTTAGGGCTCCATTTATGAGTGCGGCACTCGTTATTCAGCCTGTTAAAAGTGTAGGCATGGCCCAAATCAGTGGGCAGTGATACTTCTGTACACGTCTTTCAGTTACCACATCTACACGAATCAACTTTGGTCTTTGGTTTGAAAATAAGATCATGAAAACAATGCAAAAAATCGCAGCTATTGGGGCTTTAATGATTGCATGGTCGACAATGGTGACAATCGATGTTGAAAAGTCGAGCAACAAGTCAATGGACGGCAGACATAAGATAGCAGTGTGCGATATACGAAAACCTGCAAAGAATGATGATTTTCAACGAAAGGAAATAATTGTATGATTTAGACATTGACCGTAACAGTGTATTGAAACCTTTACAAATAATCCTGAAATTGTATTGCTAGCCGTGATACACATACAGACTGCTGACCATGTAATGCTGCGAGGCGGCATATTACAGTAATATGTCATCCAATTACAGTATGAGGGTATGTACATATACTACATTTACATCGGCGTTATGAGACACGGCAGTGTTAATAATGTGGAGGAATTAAAAGATTATTTTTGACGAGGATAACTTACGCACTCATTTCAAAGGATGTACCTATACATGAGAGCAAATACTTTGGAAATAATAAAAAATAACCAAAATGCTTCTTACAGACAAAGCATACTTTAGAAAACATTTCTTTGAAAAGGTGAAACTTCATTAACAATGCTTTCTTACGGCGTTAACACACGTACTGAACAGACAAGAAACAATTCCGAATATTTTGAAGTGGAAACGATTGACATTGCATCGATGTGGTAATGTTTACAGCAAAAACCGGCAGAGGTACTTGAAGAAGTAAGCACATGAAGAATTATTCGTCATGCAGAAAACATTGTGATGATCTACTAAAGCCCTACCTTGGTCTGCCATCGCTTGGCGTTTACAAGGAATACATCGATACCACTGAATTCCACCTGGGAACGATGCATCCTTGGTTACATGGATGCACTAGAGAGGGCGCTGTTCATCTTGCCTGATGGAAGTCAAATGAAAGTGATTCACAGTGTTGTGATCGTGAACTCATAGCACATCAGCTACTTTTCGCAATGGCGCTATTTCTACATGTATGTGAATCCCGTCTGGCCTATTTGTTCGAAATTTACTTTTTTATAACAGGGATGAACTCTGAATGCCCAGTAGTCGCTCTTGTCACAAGGACATTTTGACAGATTAGTGAAGAAGCTTACATGTACGTTTTGCTAACCTTCAGCGATAAATTTACAAACAGCTTCTTGAATTATTTTGCAGCGAGTTTACTTTGAAGGATGATTATTTGCATTCACAATTTTTAATGATACACAAAACCTCTTTACTCAAGTATGTCATATCTGTAGAGCGCAAATAAACTGAACTTTTGCCAGCACGATCGATTTGGTTTGGATTGATCATAGCCATAGAGATTTTAAATACCTTTAGTAAACTTAAAGTTTGTTTGTGTGTATTTTGAAAGTTGACCATGACATTCGCTATACTTATACCTGTATAATGTTATGTAGAGAAGGCTATCGCTGAAATTCATGCTGGTGACATTTATGGAGTGGCATATTTTGTACTCCTGTTTGAAAAGGCATCTTCAAGACGATACAGTATACGAAGTTCATGAAAAGCAGTATTGTCAGAAGATTTGGACGTTTTTTTTCGGATTTGACAACGCCAACAAATAATGTGAAACTTCTGTTCCATTACAAATAAATATTCAAGAACGAATGGGAAATCAAAAAGATATGATATCAACTCAAGTGCTCAAGATTTCACCCTTGATGCATTGTATTTGTGGTCTTGATGAAATGTTCATTTATAGGTCTCAATTGTACGTCTTTGTTTTCACAGTTACATTGTACAGTGTGTATTCTGATTCAAGCTGGCAGAGTTTTAAAACCGAAATGCCACTAGAAACAACAAATATTGCAGTCTGTAATATAATAAAAACAACTTGAAAATAATTAAAAATGTGAATACAGTGTCAGTAGTTTTGTGATGACGTGTGTGCTTTTCTAACTGTCTAAATAAATGTCTTACGGACCAGGAAATATTTAACCCTGAATGGATGCTTAAGGACCAGTTTTGATGTTATATTAGAACACGAAACAACCGCCTGGAGTCTCTTTCACTAAAAAAGCTTTGTAAGCTTGTAGGCTTGTTTCATCAATTATAAGTACCTAGCCCTGAATCACCTACTGACAAGAAGTAAGTGTGAATACTCGAAAACAATCAAATGAATTTGATGCACTGATGTAATTATTCTCAGATTCTGCTTGTTCTCAGTGTGAAAAGAACCATTTCGATACTTAGAAGTCGAAGCTTGCAAAGGATGTTATAGGAACTCATCGACTTTGCTATCTCAAACATTTTGCCAGCCACTGTAACACAGCGTATGGCAATGAATGGTTCATCTTTCAGATATCTGCAAGGATGATTTAAAAGTTTCCAGGAGGAAAGTTGGAGCACCAAAGGTCGAAGGTCATGATTTTCTGAGGGGAGGGGGAGGTTAAGGTCAAATACAAATTTCTTTCGCCATGTTCGTGTAAAACGATTGGAACTAATATTAGATAATAGGATATTAAAGTAATGTTGGTTTAATCAGCAAATAAAAGCTCATCGACTTTTTTGAAATTTACTTTTTTATTGGGTAATTTGTAATGTTGCAACTTTCAGCTATAGGGCACTCAACACGTTTGATAAATTTTAACAATTAAAATTCTTCCTAATTAGTTTCAATCGTGTTGTGTCTTAAATATTTACTGTCCCCAGGGGTATTTTATCATTGTTGTAGGAAATAACGGGCAAAATATTGGATTTTTATCATACCCTCATGACAGTTCACTTTTTAACAATCGCTGAGCGGAACATCAATTTCGTACTGGATCTGTTAAAGTGGCACTCCCACTTGGTAACATTTTTAAAACACATTTTTTCAATGCCAACATGGCCACTGCGCGCGGATCGCGATATATCGATAAAAACATGTCCTCACAAAAGTAAAAGTTTGAATTCCAGTGGCCCACCTAAATTCAGCTTCCGAACATCGAACGTTTGGCACTGGGGCAATTGTCAACTAAGCTATGGAGTACGAATTTTCGCTGACGCTCCTGTACGCCACAGTACCACTCGCGTCGGTGATCGGTCATGCCCCGTGGGAGAAAGCCGAGTCATACTGACTCGGAGAAAAAACGGAAAAGAAAGTTTGCTGATTCCACCAGAATTCGCATAGGTGACTTGCACAGTTACGTGCGGTTGATACATAGCGGCCGCCGCGTGGTATGCACAGACGCATACCACACGGCGAACCACACCTAACTGTGTGGCAGACCACAAAATGTAGACATCAGAGGCGGCTACTATTTTACATGTAAAAACTGATATTTATGTGTTTTTTTAAATATAATAAACTGATTAAGAATAATGAAAGCGACAAAAACTAAGGAGAAGTTTTTAAAAAACTTACGCGAGGTAATGCATAATGCTGTTTATAAAGTCTTGGCAGTGGGAGGTAATTCATTGCGTCATTCGAACTTATTATGGACTCCCTAGAATATCGTTAGTCAGCACAACAACAAACCTTCGGGAGATTTCGGGTCATAATCAGAAACGATCGTAAAACTTCGGGATGTGAAAAATACGCTAGGGAAATGACATATTTGATCGATATCTCGCGATCCGCGCGCAGTCGCCGCATCAAATATCGACCGTTGGCTTTAAAAAAATGTGTTAATAATGCTACCAAGTGGGAGTGCCACTTTAACATATAAACAAGTCATCACAGCGGAAACTCTGTTGCATCAGATACAAGCGAGACAACACCAGGGACATGCATAGTTTACTAGCTCACCATCTCCTGACAATAGATTCAGTGTCCTGTACCACTTAGCAGTGGCTAAGTAAATCATATTTCAATATCAATATTGTATCATATATCAAAGCATCATAATATTTTATCATAATACCTCATTATTGTAACATATTGAATGATATGACTATCAGTGCAAAACGAACAAGGTATATTTTTACGTTCTGTTATAATTGACAAACAAATCAGCCAGTGATAGATTAGATTCGATGGTAATGATCGTTGACAAATTGTGTAGTAAAATATATGAGAATGCCACTCCAATTTAAAGCGCAGTGGTCGTCGCGCTGCGCATGCTCCTGAGGGTTCCCCCCCCCCCCCCCCCCCCTGTTGTCAACATATCCAAGAATGCCGCACTATACATTACGGGTTGATTATAATGTTTGCGATATTGCCGCTTGTTAAATGGCGGCTGAAGCAAACCAACTTACCAAATCTAGTATTTACACGCTGGATTGAGATCACATTTGATCATGATTTTCTTCAATCAGTTGAATGGGGCTCGGCTACCGTTATCGCTCGAGCCATGGAGCTAAACACTTACCTGTACGCGTGTATATGCCAACAGACTTTCAATGACCGGGCTCTAGTCTACGACATCGCTAGCAAGAACGAGAGCTTTCATTTCAAAAGGCCCAACAGGAGTACAATTGACAAGAACGCAAGCTACAGAAATCTACAGCTGTCAGAGCAATGCCCGCTGCAGCAAGATACGTTCCTTGGTCTGCATGAACGTCCGTGTCAAGACAACCGGGTATATGGCGCGCTACACTCGGCTGTGGAGAATCCAACTCCACTACGAAGTTTACCCCGTTGGGGGATGCAAACGAGAATTCCGAGCACAGATATCAAGTCAAGCGAAGGACCTTTCATAGGTCTTCTTGCTATGTGGGGGTTATCTCATTTGAAAGGGGATTCAGACCTACCCGGCAATCAGGAGGTACAACAACGAAGTTTCCGTAGCACCGGTAGGCCTACACTAGCTAGCCGTTGGATCACTGCCATGACCGTGCACAGGATCTCTCGATACGTCCCTATGTGTAGCCGTGCAATTTTCCTGCCAAATGCCGCGAAAACCCGCTCGTTTTGTCTATTGTTTCCTGTCATTGCCACGTATGAAAGAAGTTAGAAATGGTGATCAACAGTGGGTCGTGGGCCAAGTCGTCGCGGGGCCAGTACGTTGTGGGACCGGATTCCCTTATATCCGTGTACGTCAACCTGTCCCTTATCGAAGCAACAGCATCTCCCGTGTCCTGCTCTGGCTTGCCGATCATGGTCTTGAGTGTAATTTTGTGTTAGGCATTGTGCTTGTTGCTGGTCTTCATATATATACAATGTTGATCATTTTAGTGATGTATTTTTACTGTACTGTACATAGCATTGTGTACAACCAGCGTGACCGCACGCGATCAAACCCATTTGTTCACTGTGACTGCGTGCAGTAAAATCAGCGACATAATGTGCCGAGTGTAGTGTCTCAATGTTCGTAGCCTTACATGAGTTCATAAATAGAAATACACCACTGAAGTTCGTTTCCGATCTTAATATTTTACTATTGCATGATGTTGAGTCTTACAAAGGCGTTAACAAAGTGGGGGACCGCTCCCATCTCACTCAGATTGAAGTTGAGAAGACTTATGTTTACAAAAATTAATGTTTATCAACAAAAAAATCGCGCACGCGCAGCGCGACGACCACTGCGCTTTTAAAGCGCAGTGGTCGTCGCGCTGCGCATCCTCCTGAGGGGGTCCCCCTCTGTTGTAAACAAATCCAAGAACGCCGCACATGTTACGGGTTGATTGTAATCTTTGCGATACTGCCGCTTGTTAAAATGGCGACTGATCTGTCACAAGCATACCAACTAACCAAATGTAACACGCAATAAAAGGTCAATTAATCTAAGTTAAATATCTGCTGAATATTGAACAATAATTGCACGCTGGATTGAGATCACATTTGCTCATGATTTTCTTGAATCAGTTGAATGGGGCTCGGCTACTGTTATCGCTCGAGCCATAGAGCTAGACGTACGCATGTATACGCCAACAGACTATCAACGACCGGGCTCTAGTTTTCGACATCGCTAGCAAGGACGAGAGCTTTCATTTCAAGAGGCCCGACAGGAGTACAACAAGTTGTACAAAGACAACAACTCAAACTACAGAAATCTACAACTCGCAGAGCAATGCCCGCTTCAGCAAGAAGCATCTCTGCATCTGTTCCGTTCCGTGGTCTGTATGAACGTCCGTGTCAAACCGGGTATATGGCGCGCTACACTCGGCTGTGGAGAATCCAACTCAACTACAAAGTTTACCCCGTTTTGGGGTGCAAACGAGAATTCTGAGTACAGGTATCAAGTCAAGCGAAGGACCTTTCATAGGTCTTCTTGTTATGTGGGGGTTATCACACTTGAAAGAGGATTCAGACCGACCCGGCAATCAGGAGGTACAACAACGAAGTTTGCCCAGCACTGGTAGGCCTACACCAGCTAGTCTCGCATGCCAGACCTCGAACCTGCATGCGACGCACGCAGGTTTCGAGGTCTGGCATGCGAGACTATACATCACTGCCATGACCGTGCACAGGACCGGGGCACAGGATCTCTCGATACGTCTATGCACGGTGTAGCCGTGCAATTTTCCAGCCAAATGCCGCGAAAACCCGCTCGTTTTGTCTATTGTTTCCTGTCATTTTACTATTTCTTACCACGTAATACTAGGAGAAGTAAGACATGGTGATCAACAGTTGGTTGTGGGCCAAGTCGTCGCGGGCCGGCCGGTACGTTGTGGGACCGGATTCTCTATCCGTGTACGTCAACGCGGTGACCGTCTCCCAACAACATCATGCTCTGGCTTGCCGATCATGGTCTTGAGTGTAATTTTTGTGGTAGGCATTGTGCTTGTTGCTAGTCTACAGATATAGGCAATGTTGATCATTTTAGTTATGTATTTTCACTGTACTGTACATAGCATTGTGTACAACCAGCGTGATCGCGCGCGATCAAACCTTTTTGTTCACTGTGTCTGCGTACAGTGAACTCAGCACATAATTTGCTGAGTGTAGTGTCCCAATGTTCGTAGCTCTACACGAGTTTATAGATAGAAATACACCACTGAAGTTCGTTTCCGATCTTAATATTTTACTATTGCATGATGTTGAGTCTTACAAAGGCCTTAACAAAGTGGGGGACTGCTCCCATCTCACTCCTATTGAAGTTGAGAAGACTTATGTTTACAAAAAATTATGTTTATCAACAACAAATCACGAACGCGCAGCGCGACGACCACTGCGCTTTAAGTGTATTTAAAGGCTTGCGTTAGAGCTCATTTCTGACAAATCAACGGTTGATGTGACGGTTCTATAAGCATTGAAAGAGTTACAGTAAAAAAAATGACAAATATGAATATTGAGTGGTAGAACAATATTGTAAGTTTATGAAATACATAGCTTTATATTTACATGTTCTGATTTACTATTGGCTGCTTTGCAAAATTGTATTGTACTGATATGAAGCATCAACAATTGTAATGACTTCCTCAGTATCATGCTGTATGTTAATTGCTACTGTGAGATATAAAACATTATACAAGACTGCAGTAAGCATGTTTAGTTTTGCGCTTTTTTTTCATTTTTACATTAACCTTACATTGTCGTTAAAAGGGAAGATGAAATATGCCCATGATCAATTTAAGTAACGAGAGATGGATTAATTTCAGGAACGTTTAAGTTGCCGGTAGAATCGTTTTTGGATATGTGAATCATCGATGCTGATGCTGTTGATCATCATGTTATTTCAAAGAAAAATGTTAGGCGGAGACTACTACTGGATCTCCATGGTTTTTGAGAAAGTACAAGATAAAAACAGGTCATTTATCAGCTTCTCTGTTAATTTTGCTTCTCCTGACAGTTTTATTATCAATAACATGTACACAAGTTTGTTCAATTTTAAAAATACATCTCTGATTCATAGTCTTGATGTCATGTTACGCTCATTTCTGGCTTCGTTGTCTTTAACAATGCCAAACTTGTAGTCACTTTCTAGAAGAAACACTTTTACTGCTTTGAATAAATGATTAAATGATTTTTTTATGTATAAATGCTTTCAAGTTTATAATTTTTAAACTAGTTCTTAGCCTTAACGTTGACTGAAGGCCTTAGCCCAATGCACCCTTCTGCTTGCTGCTTCTTCCCAAGTTGGATCATATGGACTTTTGATTCTGACACACAGACAGGGATCGTAGCAACATTGGACACTGTTTGGGCCTCTGGCAACCTCAAGGTGTTAAAAACGATACCTCAGATTACATGGTTCCCTTAATGCCGTTCACATTACACATATAACTTTCGACAACAATTTATCAAAGAAATCTGAATCTTACTTTCTAAATGTACCTTTCAGCCTTGTTTGCATTTTCTGGGTACTTACTTCAACAACACAAGCTCTTCATCTACTGACACATTTCCACATCAAATATGATCAATGGGAAATATGTAGCAGCTTATGAGTGTAGATGCAGCAGATGAGTATACAACCATACATACATACATACATACATACATACATACATACATACATTACATTACATTACATTTTTTTATCTCTCAGATAAGCTCCCATAACCGTACACACATGTATAACATGGAAGATAAAAAAAGATTCCATTCCATTCAATAATTGTATAAAAATGTTTTTATACGGGAAATAAATAACTAAATTTGTCAGGTTTTTTATTTACTATCAACAATGAAAGAAGTGAATGTACGAAATATTTCAACAGAAGTCAGGCATGTGTTTAATTAAACTTTTATCTGCCCTTTTGTAATCTGTTAACTTCTAGCACTGGGAAGAGCCATCATTTTGACAACTAAGAATTATGAAGAAAACACCATCTGTAAAGTTAGAGCCCATACCCTAAATCTACACATATAGAATACACAATCCCCATGTTTATTTCAGTATACATTGGTACCCTACTCTAACTAACTTACTACATAACACCCAACTTTTATTGTAGATGTATTCTACATAATGTTCATGATAAGGAACAGACTTTGTCTGTATGGCTTTCTATAGCATTCCTCAGACATCAAAGGTCACTGAAGTGCACTCATTGTAATTTTGCTTGTGTGAGCTAACTCAGTCATTTTCGGCAGTTAAAGGACTAGGTACACTGTTACAGGAGGTTGTCTCAAATCCTAGTCTTGAGAATCTGAGTAATATCGAATTTATATTGTAAAATTGGACAAATAAGGTGTATAATTGCATGATATTCACAAAATACCGGGATTTATATCCTGGTATATCGTTCATCGGTATTTTCCTCAATACCACCGCTCCACAATGTACTCGGACAAGATTGAATCCTGGTATGTTGTGAATAACCTAATATTAATGGAGGGTTTGGCGGGCAAAATACGATAGGGTCAATACATGGAGAGCGATTTATTGTCCACCATATATTGAGGGGACATCAATTTCGAAGAGGATCTAATAATGTACAAGAGAACCATCAAGACGAAAACGGTATTGCAGCAGAGACAATGAAAAGCAGCAGAACACCATGAACGGGCATAGTTCATGAGTTTAACATTCCATTCGGACCCCTGATTAAAGGTTCTTTGCCTCGGCTGACCACTTAGCAGCGGTAAAGTACATCGTGTCTCAATATCCATCATTTACTTAAGCAATAAAGCACACCCTGTGATGGTATACACTCGATTTTGACCAGTTCACGACATATATGCACTCGATGTCGTGAACTGGTCATAATCTCGTGGTATACCTTCGTTGGGTGTGATTTATTGCTATTATATCACAAGTCTTCATGCGGGTAATTTCAGGAAGGAGGAAATTGAATTTTTATATTTTGCCTGGTGGGACAGTTTATTCGTTTGTGTATTCTGGCGTTGATATGTGTGCCGCTAAGATTTCTTCGCGGCGGAACATATATTTAGTCTTTTCTATCAGGTAATGCCTGTTTTCCGCAAGCGACTGTTGATTTTCTTGTTTTGATGATCGGGATTTTTGATGTGTTTGAAAACGATAGAATGTTGTTTGTAGTTTTATTTGTTTGTACTTGTAAATGTTGGCATTGTTTCGCAATTTGTCTCTTTGCCGATCTCTGTTCTTCCCTGATGTTTGTATCCTTTGTTTCTCAATTTATCACTTTGCAACGTTGCTTTTGTTGCACGTTAAATGTATATTTTTATGAAGTCTATGTAAGAAGTGGAATTTACTTTTATTTCACATATCTGTGTTTGTCATGAGGTAAGCTTCATTGGCTTCACATACCTGGTACGTTAACTATACGACCCTGTCTCGCAGATTACATCAAGCAAATTCCACTGTTTAACACAATTTCATCGACCTGGTCCGACAAATATCTTACAGCCACTCACTTTTTTATGATTGATGTAATGGCGGGTTACATACATTGGGGGGGGGGGGGCTGTAAATGTTTAACATTTCATACGCAGCTTGAAATTAATCGATCTCCCCCGTAAGAAATGGAGACTCCTGTATAATTCGGTGTCACCTGGTTGAACCAGCTGACATTTTTCGTTGCACAAAATTATGTGATATCGGTATTTCACGTTATTTGACCGACGTTGTATTTAACTGTCCATCTTTATTTTTTTGTCGTTAAAGAGAGTCACTTTTAAAATCAGACGAAATTTACAAACATAGAGGGTGTCAATAACCTGAAATGCCTCGAAATTTATCGTGAGTGAAATGCAAAATAGCCGTTATCCTCATGTGAATTAAATGAAAAATTTTTGCCTGTTGCACGGTATTAAATCCGATAATCGGATTATTATTCTTCAAAGCATCAGGCTGTCGGATTCTAAAACCTTTGCAATTCTTTTCTAAACTGCCACTTGTGGGGAATTATGGTGAAGCTCTTGAAGTAAGGAAACATTTCACATAGATTCCCCATATAGTGAAGACGACGATAGCAGTCATTTTGATTTTCAAATATCGTAAATATTAGGTAATTTGTTGCTCTTGTACCAAACTTTTCTCTGTAACCCCTCATTTTTAATATTGATTTGACAACAGAATCACTGGAGATTTTATTTGAAAAGTTGAGCAAAAGTTGAAGTCTTGCACTTTCGAGGCGCATACTACCTAATGTTAATGCATTTCTATACAGATAACTGGAATAGATTCAACAAGAAATTTCATCAACAGCCAGTCTATCTTAACAATCTAGTGACAGCAGAAGACATTGTGGAAATCTTACACCGAAGACACATTGATTGCACTACATTTAAGTTACCGTCTCAAGTAGAAATCGACGAATGCTTGAAGAAATCAAAGATAGGGTCTGTTATCTTAGACATGATAACAGAGTGTGAGGACTTTATGAACTCGGCCCCGGCAGACCTATTTGATGACGTCATGACATACATGAAGACTGACGGCTCTGTCGCTAACAATGGCAATGTCATGTTTAAAAATGATCTTCAGGCCATCGTTATAAGAAAGTATTGATTAACATTATTTGCTATGCTGTAACTTAACATCTATTTATTTTAGAAAATAGGTTTTCACTCCTTAAATGCAGACAGAAAGTACTGGCAATGTATTGGTCGATTCAATATAATCGCAGAAAACAAAACCTTTGTTTTTACTGAACACCCTGTGCTGTACAATCCCATGCTTACCTCATTGGCAAATCAGATTGTCATTTTGTTCATTTTATGGCATATAGTACATGTGTATAGCTCGGATCAAATAGAATTTGAAGAAAGTGTATTCCTCCACAATATTTTAAATGAAATTATTTCTTTTACCCGTACAGATTTAACTTTTTCCCCAAACTTGGAAAACGCTTCAAACTTTGTGAAAATAAATGTGAACACCATTCAGGTTATAGAAAAATCAGTTGAAGTGCCTTTAAGTTTATAAGCTAAGACACCGTGCCCATTTTAAGTAAACCATGTCTTATCTCATTGTTCCTGTTATTGTTACTCACTGGCATTCTTAAAAGCTTCATTGCGTCTCTGCATATCCGTATTTACAGACTTTCTGTTTATCTTGGTTTATCGAACAAATCCAATAAATATGTACATCTTGAAAGAAATCTTGAACAAATTGATGTTCCTTGTATATTCATGCCACTATTCTTCTGATTGAATGCAAGTCAAAACGTGAATTCTCATAAATTAAAGTACAGCTAATGCAACTTACAGTGATTTGCGTCGAATCGTTGCCAATACGGGAACTTGATGTTCTGTAGAAATATCTTCTGGAAGCGTCCCTCACGTGGCCAAGGCGTGTCAGGACGAGATAGGAGGTGGTGTGGTATTTTTAATTAATTTACATTGATTAAGATTTCAATGAGAACAATCGAGTACGGGATATTCCATGGTGTGATCTTGTTCAAAGACTGGCGGGACAATTTCCACGTGATGACCAATGAATGATGATGATAATTTTGTAGTTGTGTAAGTTTTAGAGACGAATTTAACTTGGTAGCGAATTTAGACTAGATACATTACAGTTCAGACCATGACGCTGAACGATACGGTCGCCATCTTGTAATAAAGTTTACGGTTGTGTTACAATCTACATCTTGGCGCGTGAGCTTCAGTTACTGAAAGCATTATGATCCAGACTGGTAGACCAACTCGTAATTCCCCAAACTACGAGCGCGACAGTACTGTGTAGCTTTGCCAACAATGCCAGATGCAATTATCATCTAGCGGTGATATCAGTCGATGACAAGATATCAATTCTGCGAATTATAGTTGAAACCTTACAATGTAATTGTCAGGAAGGAAGGTCAGACATGGCCAAAACAACATCACCAGATTCGCACAAAACGTTATACTTTGCAGATGATGAATTAGAGGCCATTGAAAATTAAAGCACGCACATAGTAAACGTTTACTAACTTCTGTGTTTAGGAACAGGGGGCTGTATTTCATTTACTGTGCACAAAAAATCGCACTACAAGTTTTCATATCGCAACATCTCGCGCTACACGGTTTTATGTATCGCATAATATCGCACTATATTGTTTGGCGTGTACTAGGCCAGTACAGCACCGGCGCCACACCAGCATTTAATTGACAGACATGTGAGTCAGTGCACGAGTAAAATAACGTAACAATCAGTTTGGATATACTGTTTCATTTCATTCTATTGGTTGCGTCATTTTTGGCGCTGAACAGAGATTGATTTTTAGAGGGTATATGGGAGGAGGGGGGGTCCGGTAGCGTATGCATGATTTCATAGCGACGTAATTACTGATTGCTGGTAAGCAGATAAAGAATAGGCTTAGCTGGATTTTCGCGCTTTCGGTTAGGGTAGGGGGGTTACGGTTGAGGCATTTCGTTTACCGTACGCATGTTTTAATTATCCACGGCCCCTAAGGAACTGTGTGGACCTGTAGTGTTGTTGTAACTACTCACTTCCTCCTTCCAGAGAGTTTTTCAACTTTCACAGAATTTATTTCTTTGTAATTGACCGATAATACCGCCTAGATGATAGTTACACCTGACAGTGTTGGTACGTCCTTAATTTAGACAGTATGTCTAGTAACCGTATTGCCAACAGTTCAACGCAAACCACTGTATAAGAACAGCACTTTCCATAATGTATCTGTACCTTCCTATGTTAATTGCTGTCACTCTTTGACCTATCAGTATACCGTATACGGTGGTTTCAATCGGGTTTGAACTCCGGTTTGATCTATCAGAAAGGTAATGGTAGGTGCGTGACCTACGATTCATCATGGATAATTGAGTACATTCATTATCCTGACAAGCATGCCTGATATCTCGATAACATCGATATATAGTTACCGACTAACAAAGAAAATTAATTTCGGAAGATGTCAAAAATAATAACATTGCCATGACAACACTCGTCAAACCTCGATTCCGTTGATAGAATGTTGTGTTAAGACTGTCGATTATTTGAAAGTCTTGAGTAACCTATTACTATGTTAATTACGAGAGATTTGTCCGTTAAACAAAGGTGTCATCGCTAACTTGACGATATGTCTGAATAGCTAGTTACTCTGATAGAACCGTGATTGTGTTGAATACACTGTTCATGGATTTGAAATCCGTATGATATTTAAATAATGCTATCACAAGTCTCTAGAGATTGATGTCGAAAATTTATGCATTATTAGCCATTAATATTGTACAGTCAAACAGCATTGGAAATGTTTCCACTGTCTTCTTGACCAAAGTTTCCTTAAAACCGCTCTACAAATTATTCAACGGAGATAATTTGAAATTCAATTACAACTCAATCGAAAGAACAATTGTGACCCGTGTTTTACTTTACATGCATTGTTACCACACAATTATGGAGTTAAAACGACAGGGATGGTGGCTGTATTGAATGTCAAATATCGGTGAATTTTAAAGTTTATTTACGTTGTACGTATCAGAAGTTGCGGAGATCCCCGATTTTTATTTTTGATTTTGAGGGCGACTTGTTGAGTTTCCTGGAAGCAAATTTAAGCAAAAGTTTAGGTTTTTAAATTCCAAGGGGCGTACTACCTTATCCTTGACCCCGTAGTGACGTCAGTATAGGTGAACTGCACGTGAGCGAGGGGAGTGAAAGATCAGACGGTACAGAAGAGCGAGTGTAATGGTAACTGTGTGAAAAAAGCAGAACTAAAGTTATGTCATTTATGTGTGCTGAAACTTTGAATATTGATGTGGTGGTTGAAAAATCCGAACTTAAATTGTTTGTTTTCACCGCTCTGTAAATGACGTAAGAGCCCGCAATTACCCGGATGGCCCGCGGTCGAGACTGTCGTGATATCAGCAAGTATTGAGTACTTAAATTTTGGAAGAAATGATTTAGTACAGCCACTATTGCAGATAAGAAAGTTCCTATTAACGTAAAAAGAATGCATGCACAAAGTTGTAGAGATATACTTTGTATCCAGAAATATATGCCGTAAAATTATTCTCGATTTAGGTAAAATTCTGCGGTAAGTATCAATTCAAAGAAAGTAAAGACAAATAATCACGTCCTACTCGTTCGGTTAGATTACAGATGATATATTCAGGCCTTGCTTTTTAATTTTAGGTCGTGTAACATGACGATTGACTTACCATGGACATTTACTCTGCCGTCGACTAAGAAAGAAGTCATTCTGCGTTCGATGCTGTTGGTTTATTCACGACTTCTCCACCAATCATGGTTTAGACAAATGGGTTGATGGGAACAATGGCCATTAAATGACCAGAGCAAGTTTCATTAGTTTAATTTTAAACCAAGCTGATTTCATCATAGTGTAATCTATATATAGAATCAGAATGATAATTACAATGAGATATTAATATTCCCTAATATTTTTCTTCGTTCAGCGAAGGAAAATACGAGTGACTTAACGACCGCGTTACCACTCGTCTTCGACTCTTGGTGACACGGTCATTACGTCACGAGCAATTTCAATAGAAAAGTATTATAATAGTAGAGAATAATATACTTATCGCATGCACAGACAAATCATTCATTATTTCTTGCAAAATTAAAGAAGTTTTCTTTAACAGTTTTTGAGCTACCTTTGGAATAATATCAACTCGAGTTGTCCATCATTTCTAGTTGTCGGTCCCGTGAGCGAGGAAGACGGCGCTTAGGGACGGGTCAGTAATCGGCCGGGGAAGGGCGGTGGATTATTTTTTTCCGACGTCAAAAAGTAGCTGACCTCCCCTATTAACTTTAGAAAACAGGGTGACCCCTCTTCCAAATTTCGAAAACAGGGTGACCCCCGCTCGACAACGGTGAAACAAAAGGTCGAATATATAATTTTGGGGTATATGTTAAACATTCACTCATACATTCTATGTTTACTGAATGATATTGTTGTCATGTCAGTTGTAAGGTAGGAATTTCAAAGTGTCAATATTTTGATCGTGAATGCGCTGTTGATGTATTCCACACTTTCTATGCATAACAAGATGTCCGGAACTATTGTACATAAATGGATGTCAATCATTAATATCAAAAAGAGAAAAGCAGTAAATCAGGTTCAGACTTTTCAGCCATCCAATTACACAGTTACTTTGAGAAGCCAAAAAAGAGCTATTATTATGATTTATAGCCAAAGCTGATATGCGCAGTGTCTGAGAGGACCTTTCCTTTTAACATGAAACCATTTAAAGCACAGAAAATAATGACAAAAACTGTCTTTTGTTAACTATCATTTTAGTCACCAAAAAGCACTTTTTACTGAAAACCTGTGACACAAAGGAAAATAGTTGCATCAATGAGAATGATATCTTGTTATTTTTCTCTTTCTAAATTATGTCACGTCATCAAATATATTGTGAAATGTGAGTGCATCCAAGTACAAGCAATAGATCATTATGGGTTCTCTATGATTGTGTCATATGAATGATGAAGATATGACATCAGCAGGATTAGTTTATAACAATTAATATACAGCAAAGAAATAACATCATCAAAATCTCCTAGGTGTTCATAAGTTATTTACCAAGGCGACTGTCAACTGCCTTGGCTCCCCAAGCGTTATATATATATATATATATATATATATATATATATATATATATATATATTATATAATATATATATATATATATATATATATATATATATATTAATATTATATATAGATATATTAAAGACAGTACGCCAGAATGGGCTCGCTGAAAAACATATATTTGTGATTATTGTGATAGGGCGGCGAGCCGAAAAACGCAACTGAATGATAAAATTCGTGGCTTGAACGATGCATTTTAACCTAGTATGAGCCTGTGTCTGAATTCAAGAACACACTGCCACCCCCCCCCCCCCCACAATTGGGCATTTCAAAAACATGCTGACGCCCCATTACCAAAGTCAAAATCAGGGTGACCCCAATGAATTAAACGCCCTCCCTGCCCGAAGAAACTGAAGAAACTGACCAGTCCCTTACGTTTGTGTATGGAGCGATTGCCAGATGACCTCACACAACACGTACCTTTCGCAAAGTTATATATAATTCCAAAGGTAGCACAGGCTTAGAAATTTAACTCAGACAAAGTTATTTTTCGAGATCTAACGACTGAATCGCGCAAACACTGTTTAACGACGCGCCGACCGTGCTCAGCTTGCGTCCAGGATGAGCGCTTGACTCCCCATGTTGGGAGTATATGATAAACATTTACGTCAAAAAAATCAGGCGAAAATCAAGTAATCAGGTGGGGTCTACACGGATAAGAAGCCTCATATTGCTAAGTGGAAGTATTTGTCAGACTCTAAAAATTATGACTGATTTTTACAAATTTTCACGTCACAAAGTTTGATCGCGGGAGATATACTTACCAAAATTGATGACATTTGGCGCACTTTGTCGTGTCGTAGAACGACCAGAGAATAAATCCCGACATTTGCTGTTCAGAGATGACAAACTTGGTTTGTGCATGCATAATACCTGCAACATTGAGAGAGCGCACTTGCAAGTTATAAATTAACTTGAAGCAGTACTATAATTTCATAAGTCAGAAGTGTTAAAAAAGAAAATTCAATTGTATTAAGTGGTAAGAAAATTATTTTGGTCATTGATTTAATTCCAATAATAGACTGAAATAAAGAATGTAAAATACTTATGAAAATGTTAATGGAACGTAAGTTAAAAATACATAGAATTACAAAGTTAAAGGTCGACAATAAAAAAGAAACGAGCACAAATCACTCAAAATATAACGAATAACATAATATATAACAAAATAATCGTAATTTGTCGGAAGTTGAGGATTGAATTGTACATTAACATTGATATTTTGTTTTAAAGTGATTTTATTGCTAAATAGGCCTAAATGAAGTTCCTGTGAATGCCAGTGTAATGCTGTATATGGATGTCGAATATCTTATAAATGAAAGCACGACTTCGATTCTATGACTATTCTTTTTCAGTAAATACACGTTTTCATTTTGCAGTGTAAGAATACAATTACGACTTGAGTCAAAGTGCAATGTACAATGACGGATTTATGAAGTGTATAATCAGTAAATACCGCTAAGATACTGATTTGATTAAAGAATATGTAACCATGTATAAACTGATTTGAACTCACACCTATTTCGTGAACGGGGAAAATCACGGAAATCGTTTAAATATGTTGTACATCAAATTTCATTCCACTTATACAAATATTTTTTCCTGGAAAGTTTTAATTTGCTGGTTCTTAATTGTACATTGAGTCCAGTTATTTGCAAATGTAAAACCTTAAAAAGGTAAATTATACTATGATTGAGATTTTTGGTTTTTATGTTGATTTTGCTTCAAATATTCCTTTAATAAATAACATCCCAAAATGTTCATTCAATGTATTCATGAAACAAATGTCGCAATAGGGGTAGGTATGATGCATTAGGACGCCTTCATTGCAGCTCCCTCCATATCAAATGGTTCAACACCCCGGGGTCAGCCACGTCCAGTATCCATTCATTAAGTATCTTACCGTCCCAACAATCCAATAACAAAGTGAAAAACAACAACAACAAACTTTTTTTTAATTTCATTTTTTACTAGTATTATTAAATCACTTTAAAGCGGCAGTCCCCAATCCCTGGTTCACCGATGACTTTTCAATTCGATTTTAACGTTTACCGTTTATTCTCATCTCCAAGTCGTGTACAATCAATCAATTTGTTTTGAGATAAAGTTCATGCGTAGTCTGCCGCATAAAACATAATGACAATAGTTTCAAAAAAAGTAACTACTTAGCATAATAAATAACAAAGAGTTCCCCGGTTCTAGCTAAATGATTGTAATCAAAACGCTTATTTGTTTGATGATTCTGTAAAGACGTGAAAACATACATTGCAGTCACGGCCATCGGTCCAATAAGATATACTTTACTTCCATTGGCACTGTGGGTCATCGTAATGCATGATAACCTCAGCTGAACTTGTGATTTGATCGCCGGATTAACCGTTGAGGGCGCCATGAGCAGTGCCTTACAGCCTGAGCTCAGTTGATACAGCTTGGACTTGACAGCTTGGACGCGAAAAAGCTGAGTGAAGAATGGAATACAATTTGTCCCCACCTGACTCAGTTTGTATGTCAGACGTTGCTGCACCTATCGATACCGTACACTTGATGCGACGATTTGATGAAGAACTGTAAATGAAGTTGTTACAGATTGCCGTTCATGGTATCATGTATGTCATCGTTACGTCATCCTTCAATACTTGGACTTGGAAAGGAGTTAGAGTTCAGAATCAATACTACAGATTGAGAGAGACGTAGTTATTTCATTTTGGTTGGAGGTCTAATGAATGGAAAAGATAAATTTTCAACGCCCGGAGAACACGGTTAGTGTAATTGTAAATCATTTGTAAGACACTTTGTGTTTCTGATGTAAACAACTTTTAAGATGGCCGCTTCCATACAGCGCCCACGTGATTGTGTATTCTTCGACGCGGCAACACATTTTGTTTGTCGAATATGATTAAGTTGTCGGTAACGGGTATGTTTGATCTCAGAACAAGAGCTCTTGAACATACAGTGGCGCTATCTCTGTGTGGCAGGACTGTGTTGCTACCGACTATTTAAACGTTGGAGACGTAGCCAGTAACAACACACACACAGCCAAGGTCTGCATGCACAGGCGCTCGTGGGCTGGAGAGTCTGCTTGATCGATCGGTCGTCTGCTCGATCTATCAATCACGTACTTGTTGCTCTACCCTCCTCTGCGATTTATTTAGTTGCAGTGGAGGGCGGAGCAATGAGTATGTGAACGATAGATCGAGCAGAATATCGATCAATCAAGCAGACTACCTGGCCCACGAGTGTCAGTGTCTGCATTGTTAGACTTTACGTTACCGGCTGTGGCTGGAGGTGCAACGATAACATATACAGCTCTGCCATGCACAGATACGCACAGCCCTTTCAGAGCTAGCGTAGTTCTAGATACGAAGAAGTTGCATTATGTGGCGGGGGGGGGGGGGAGAGCAACACATCAGGCCTATAGTTATACAGGACAAAGGTCAAGGTTCATTTCCCATGAACAAAGTTAAGGGAGCGTTCAGTTATTATGGCCGGGCGTGGGCCGGCAAATTCTTCCTGCGCATCGGTCACAATAAGTGAACCCCCCTACCCATTGTACCAAAAAATTGATGACCCCCCCTTTTAAGATGACAAAGCTTTCATTGCTTGAGTAAAGCTGCATACACAAATACCTTGGGGTATGGAGCGATAGAATCCCAAAAAAAGACCTTAGATTTTTTCAAATGACCTTCCTTACAAACTCACAAGGTGTTAATGCTCAGACTTCTGACTTGCTATAGTTTTGAAATTACCCCTCAAAGGGATTGGACAGAAATTACAGGTTGATCGCAATATTTTTACACAAGCGGGTGTGTACAAAATTTGGATTTAATTGATGATCAGCTGTTGATAATGTTGATTCACTATACATGGTAATGTTTGAGAAAACCATGAGATACTTTTTCAATGCAAAACTATATCTGTGCATTTATAGATATTCGATAATTTACATAAATGTACTTAAATGAAATGGGGTTGTTACAACTGGCATGTGGACAAAAAGTTTGACTTTAGAAATTCACCAAAAATGTTCATCCACTATACATGGGAGTCAATGATAAACTTGGTATATACTTGTGCATATACAGACGTTCACTAATTAACATAATTGTACTTGATTAGAATATGATGCTTAAAGATGCATATTATGTGTACAAGAAATCTGATTATGGAATTTCACTGAAAATGTTCATCCACTATAAATGGGAATCTATGAGGAAAGTATCATGAATAATCTTTTATAATACAAAAATAGGTAAACCCGTGCATTTATGTACTCTCGATTATTGATATTAATGTACTTGATTAGATTAGGGTGGTAACAAATGGATGTGTTCGCCAGAAATCAGATTTTTGGAATTATACCAAATGCAGATTCACTGTACATGGGAGTCTATAAGGAAACTATGAGTAATGTTTTTTCCAATACAAAACAATCAAAATCTGTGTATTTAGAGAGATTTGATAATTCATTTTAAAGTACTTGGTTAGCCTAGGAAGGTTAAAGGTTGATATGTGTGCAAGAAATTGGATTTTGGAATTTCACCGAAATGTTGATTCGCTATATATTGGAGTCAATGAGAAAACTAAGAATGATTTTTTTACAATGCTAAACTAAATTAATTTGTGCTTTTATAGGTGTTTGATAATTGATACAAATGTACTTGATTCAACTAGGGTATTTGAAAGTTCAGATCTGGACAACAATTATGATATTGGAATTTCACCTAAAAGTATTATTTAACTTTTCATGGTACTAGTAGTCTACAGGTAACTGTTCAATTTTTTCCCTAGACAAAACTTGCTATATCTGTAGTAAGTAAGTAATGGGAATTGTTCATTGCCCTCAGTGAGCTCGATTTACAATAAGACAAGCCTCAGAGTTAGTGCCAAGTCAAGATGTTCATGTGACAGATACAGTGTTCTCACCAGAAAAAAATTTTGTGGGACATTTCGTCCGATTGACCAAAAAAACACGGGACAGCAGATGATTTTTGTGAGACAATTTACGAACCTTATTCTATGTATGGAAAAAATAACGGACTCAACAACTCATTCAGCTTAACAACTTTTTTATAAACACTCGGTAAACATATCAACTGATATGAATATCAGTGCCTTTTAATGAAAAGTCTATGGGACTTTTGTTCTTCCAAGTGTTTAAGTCCATTTCAGGGCCCTCTACCATGATAGTTGTTGGAGTATCCAACTGTTGAGCTCCAAGTTGATTTCTGTCATGAGTTATGTTGTTTTGCACACTTAATCTGAAAATCCCCTTTAACAGTCAGTAGAAAGAACAGGCCAAGTCGGTGCTATGGCATCTATTTAGATTAGGAAACATATCCCTATGATGTTTGTAAACAATCATCACATTTTGATGTGAAATTTCAGTCGCCAGCCAAAGCTACAAATTTTGCAAATTGATCAAAGCATTGTAAAAAAGACGTCCATGATCACAGCAACCGCTATGAGTTCGCCTAGAATTATCACATAGCAAGCCAAGAATTGATAATATTTTGCAAATAAGAGAACTTTTCTCCAACTATTCCACGTTTAAACCTCTGAACTACTTTTGGAATAATATCATCAATCGGCAGTGGGCAAGTTGTCAATCATTTCCAGTCGTAGGTACTAGGTCGCGAGGGCTAGGAACGGAGTAAATGCCTGATGACATCACACGACACGTACCTCCCGCAGAGGTTATTACCGGTACATGATTTCAAACATAGCGAAGACCTTAAAATTATCTCAGACAAAGTTGCGTAATTTTTCGAGAACAAAAATTGACTGAATCTCAACGGCACGAACACTATAACGTCGCGCCCGTCCATACCCTGGTTGCGGAACCCACGGTATGTGACTGGCTTCGAGTTGGTTGTTTTTCGAAAAATGTTCGTGTAATTCCTTAGCTAGGATATACTACATTCCTGTGTTTCATAGTTCAGATTATTATTGTTGTAGCCTATTAAAATATTGATCGTGCCCATAACGCCTCGAGCTTCCACGAATTCCATGCATGAACACACCAGTATGCATGCAACGCGAACACGTCCAGTGCGTCCCACTCTTACAGTCTCTTGTGGTTCAATACACAAGGGCGGCTGTGTTGTATACATAATGCATACCACACATCGGCCATCGTGAATCGAATCACAAGTTACTGTGGTTTAAGTACGCCTTCTGACGGATATTGCTTCCAGATTGCCTCATTTTCAACCAGGAAGTGTAATTACTTGCGTCAATCATTTACGTCATAGTGAGAAGTACTGGCTCTATGATACGGTCAGCCGGCCATACGGCTGGCTCCACAAAAATTTAGAATTTCAAAGGCGTGCCACTATTGGCGCCCACGGCCAGGAAATTCGGGACAAAACAGAAATATACGCGAGAATGTCGCGGAATCGCGGCCTGCTGAGAACGCTGCAGATAATTATACTTTTGTTCAGATTTACAGTTGAATAACTTCAGAGAATGAAATCATGCAACAAAACATTTTTATCTCCCAGAATATTTCTGAACTCTGAAACTGCTTTTTGACGGACGGATACTTACGAAAATTAAGTGACCCCCCCTCTCAGCTGTTTGAGAAATACATGATCCCCCTTTGCAGTTTTCAAATTTGAGGTGAAACCCCCCTGGATTTTGCCGGCCCACCCCCGGCCATAATAACCGAACACTCCCTAAATCGAGGCATTGGTACATTACCCTATTCAGTGCCTTATGTGACTTATGTGGGAGAGTGCAGTGTCCCCATGTAGAGACTTTGTCTTGCCCAAGGGGTGGGGCATATGGCAAATTTCAGAAAACTGATTTCCAAATCCCTCGTGTAAGCAAGAGGTTAGATTGGGTTGGGATTTGCAATGACTGCTGCATTAGAGAGCATCATCACATTTCAAAAAACAATAAAATAAGTAAACAAGCATATAATGAAAAAAAGTATAAATATATAAGTGAATAAATAAATAAATAAAAAAAAAAAAATAAATAAGTTAATGTTTTGATGGATTTGATACTCAGGGAGGATGTAAGTATAATTCTATTCTGACTTAATATCTACTTTAATTTGCAACTTAATTTTTAAGTTGCATTATTGACAAAGATTATGTATCATAGTGACTGTCAAATTAGATAGGGGATTGTGAAATATCGCCCTTTTGATGGGTGTAGCCCCAACATGACCCTGTCTGAAACATTATCCATATGCTGCTGCCATTAACCTTGTGATACTCACAGCATAGCCCTCACAGCTACAAGATATGATTTTCACATGTACACATGCATCTACCTGTACTATCCAAATTTAGTATCCGATTACAATCCCAATTTCTATACTGCACTAGACAGCGCCCTTTGGTAAAAGTATTTGACTGGCATTCTGACAGACAATTTTAGTTTCTGTATGATCATTATTCAACACGATAATATTACACAATATACAGGTAGTTTAGAAATACTTTTTAAACTGTCTGTTTCAATAAATGCACACTAATTATTGTTAATCAGTCAACCATACTCAAAGTATACATATTTTCATGACCTCCCTGATGTGTAATGTTTTTGTCTTGCTTGTATATTCAAATATATTTCTAGGCATGCATTTTCCAACATTAAAGAGTTGCTTTGACCCAACTCAAGAGTGTGTGTGTGTGTATGTGTGTGGGGGAGGGGGTAGCATGATGCTTACTACCAACCTGAGGCATGGTATGTAGGGACAAAGAACCATTGCCCCTCGGTCTGACAGCCACATACATATATGGAACAATTCTCCTTGTATTTTTTGAAGCAAATCGTATTCTAAATTTAAATATTGATTTTACAGTGGCCCATATACAGACATTTTCTTTGTTGTTTAGACTGAGAGTTAGAGTAGCTTGCAATTGTGAACCAGAGTTTCTTAATAAAAGAGAACTAACCAAGCAGACCTGCACACAGATCTTACTAGTACATGCATGTACATGTATTTGCATATAGAACTGGAGCAGAGAAGGGTGCCCTCATAGTCAATATTGTATATTTCTTTTGCCTGTAACTTCATTAATCAAAACAATACCATAACACCCATATTGCATGTAAATCATTACCAGAAATTGCCAGTCATTCTAGCAGATAGATCACTGATAATTGAGAGTGTGATATGCACTGGTTAATGAAAGGCATGATACATCACCATACAATAATGTTTTTCTTTTGCTAATCCTATAATTTGAATTGAGTATACAAATTCAAAATGGTACACTGTCACTCTACACACTCACATTCTCTAACCTGATTGGCTACAGGAAATGACGAATAATGAATTCACCAACAATTTGATGATTAGCTTTCTCTGTTCCTATTCACAGGAGATCAGCTGTTGCAAGATTGTGGGAAACAATGAAAATTTAAAATAAATTCTTTATCTGTGAATATACAAGAAGAAACCAGTGAATGACAGAATTGACAGAAATCATAAACATGGTATCAAAATGTCAAATATAAAGATGACACAGAATGTGGTAAGTGTTGTCATGTTGTGCTGTAATTAATTGACTAACACCTCAGTTGCATTATTCAAGTACAGTACACCATCAATTATCAAAATACTGATTATCTGCATTTAACTTATATAGAAACTGATTCAGGGTACTCTGAAAATTTTAATGTATGTTTCAGTTTAATTATTGCGTCACATGACATCAATGATTGTAATCTTGTTGGAAGTGCTGACTTCTGTAAAGCTACATGTAACAATTTTTAGAGTCAATAGATACATTACAACAGGTACACCTATTGAAAGAAATCAAACTTAATCAATTAACTGACAAAAGATCATAGTTTGCTGGTGTTGTAATGTTGTGCTGTAATAAATTGAGTAAACAAAGTTTGCCTATGAGTTTTGATCAAAGAATGACACTAGGAAAATAGGTTGTTTAGATAAGGTCCAGCTTGGAGGCTTTTGATTAATTTTGCCAAAACTCTGATAATGAGCTGTGCATGCAATCTCCCTTTAAATAATGAACAATTAAATGCCTCACTAAATGCATTTCTTCTGGTTGTCTCAGTAGACACAAACTTGTCTTAGATTTAAAGAGGGAATGCTTTGAAACTTGCTGACAAAAGTTTTGTGGACTTGTGAAGAAATTCTCAAAATTGATAGAAAATAAAAAAGGCAGTGGAAATATCAATGCCAACAATTTATTGTATGTATATTTTGTATACCCTTAATGTCAATTATGGCTCAATCAATCATTGTCCAATGTTTGCCAACATTGAACTGTGTATGAACAGTCCAATGTACACCAACAGCAACACAAAACTCTGACAGCAGATTTTGCTAACGCAACAATTTTATCTACCATTCATCATGTATATCGTTTCTGTGGTCTGTATAAAGTGCATCAAATGAATTTAGATTGCGGAGTGTCTGTGTTTGGTTTGAGTGCGTGAATGTTGGGTTCTTAGTAACGTATCTGTGTAGCATGATGTTAATAAAGGGTGTAAACATGTGTCTGTGGTTCAGCTGTGTGTTCTGATTCATATGATATTACCATGTTCTGCCCGTCGCATTTTGATTGGTTGAGCTGAACCATGTGACTGAACATAAATACACAATAATAGTTTGTTAACATGCCTGCGAATATAAATAATAAGATTAACAACTCAAAGTATCGTAACTTTACAGCTGAAATGTAAATCATAATCCATCTCAAAATAAAATGGAGCAATTTTGGGCCAAGTTTAGAGACGTTTTTCTGAAAAAATCTCTAGATTTGCCAAATATTTACAGTGCTTGTGACAGTGTGTCTCGTAATGCTCAGTTCTGGGGCCCTGTTGTCGTTCACTTGGGAAATTTTCGTAAATGTTGACAGTTTTCTTGGATTTGTTGATAATATAATAGAAAAAAGCAGACTCTGCCCTGACCATTAACATTTATTTATGGATGCAAGCTGAAGGACAGTCAAAATTAACAGGCTCATCAAACCTCACTTGTTAATTTTTGGCTTTCCTCTTGCCCTTTCCCCATAAATAAACGTTAGCTTTCAGCGCGTCGCCTGTTATTTCTATATTATTCTCCATGGTTCAATTGTCTGGAAAATTGTTGTTTTTTTCAGGTCAAAGGTCACCAGTGGTCACTTGGATCACATTTTTGTATGATTATACACAATGTTTTCTCTTCTTTTAGGCAAGTTTATGTTCAATTCTATTTTATCTCTTTATGATAAGATTTATGCAGGGAAAGAAGTGATGTAATTTTGCCTGGATAGTGAAGATGTGAAAGATAAGAACCAAACTGTCATTCTATCCTTTCTGATTGTAAGAGCAGAAATCACAATGACATGGAGAATACAGCTATTGAAACTCTTCGAGGTAAAGACCAACTTATGAGTGATATTTTATGCCCTAATACTATCATATTTCTTGCCTTGACCATCATAGTATAGTATACACAAGTGCATAGTCTATTATTTTTAGTCCCCACGGACACCGTCAGGGGGGACTTATAGGTTTGGTCATGTCCGTGCGTGCGTGCGTGCGTGCATGCGTGTGTCCGTCCGTTCATGCAGATATCTCAGAGACGCCTGGAGCGATTTTATTGAAACTTGGTACAAGGATAGTACCCTACCTCATACAGATGCACGTCGATTTGTTTCACAATGCGATCAAATTTGGCCGTGTTAGAGGACTTTTTAGTTTTCACCTCCATAGACTCCCATGTATAAGGCAGTCCATAGACTCCCATGTATAAGGCAGTCCATAGACTCCCATGTATAAGGCAGTCCATAGACTCCCATGTATAAGGCCAAGAAAAATAAAACTTTAGTTTCTCTTCGTATTCATATTGCAAAAATGATGCAGTGACAGTTTTTAGTCCCCACACATAAAGTCCAGGGGGCTCATAGATTGGGTCATGTCCGTCCGTGAGTCCATCCGTGAGTCCATCCGTTCACGCAGATATCTCAGATACTTTGACAAAATGTCACGTGACCTTGGTGACCTTTGACCTCGAATATACATATTTGTCCATAACTCAGTAACCACAAGTGCTAAACCTTTCATATATGGTATGATGGGACACCCTATGACGCCACATATTGTACCTCATTAATTATGTGCATATCTAATTTTGAGCGAGCCAATAGAGCTAGAGGTCTGATTTTTGGTATGAAGGGATAACTTAGCAATACAATTTTTTTGACAAAATGTCACGTGACCTTGGTGACCTTTGACCTCAAATATACATATTTGTCCATAACTCAGTAACCACAAGTGCTACACCCTTCATATTTGGTATGATGGGACACCTTATGACGCCACATATTGTACCTCATTAATTATGCGCATATCTAATTTTGAGCGAGCCAATAGAGCTAGATGTATGATTTTTGGTATATAGGGATAGACTATAGGATAGAAATGTTTTGACAAAATGTCATGTGACCTTGATAACCTTTTACCTAAAATACACGATTATGTCAATAAATAAGTAACCACAAGTGCTATATCCTTTATATTTAGTAGGATGGGAGACCTTATGACAACACATGCTTTACCTCGTTATTATGCCCATATATAATTGTGGGAAAGCCAATAGAGCTAGAGGTCTGAATTTTGGCATATATGGATTAATTAGCAATACAATTTTTTTTCCAAAATGTCACGTGACCTTGATGACCTTTGACCTTGATTATGCATATTATGCATAACTCAGTAACCACAAGTTCTTTACGCTGCAATTTGATAGGATAATAGACCTTAAGATGTCACATCTTGTACCTCATTTATTATGCACATATGTATTTCTTGGCTGGCCAATACAGCTAGAGGTCTGATCTTTTTTCCTGATTTAGAACCATAACTTAGACATGCCTCTTGTTTCAAATTGGGAACAATGACATAGACCTATGTGTCCATAGATCTGAACATATACACTCCAGTGATACTTCTTAATGACCTCATTTCCCTGCCCCATCAAGACTAATACTCCTATTACAAGTGGGGACTATATCATTGTCAATGACTTGTTATAATTAGTTCTTGTAATATTGAAAGTGGTATGGAGACAATAGTGAAAGTATTGATTTCTTAAGGAAATCTATTTTACAAAAAAAATCAGTAATTTTGATAACATAAAAATTGTAAATTACCAGACATTTGTATTCCACGAAAGAGGAAGTTCAAATTTTCAGAATCATTGTATGGTATGTGAAATCAATTTCCACAATTCATGTAACCTAGGTTTGTTATTTCATCATTTATTTGTCTACTAACCCAAGTACATTCACATACCAGTACAGATAGTCTGACACTGTCTTCTGTGAAAATAAGTGACTTGTTAACTTGGTTTCATCCTTTGGTATTATTCAGTTGGTTATATTGTAATATTGGTTGCATGCTGGTACAAACGTTATGATTGTGCACTGCATGTTTATCATCATGTGACTTCAAATGTGTGCGTATTCGTGTAGTTATCAAATTTGTACATTGTCGTAGCTATACTGTACCTGAATATACCACAGCATATTCTCTAGTATTTGAGGAGAAGAGCACGTATGTATGTACTTGTGTGACACGCCCATGTACTAGACAAATACCAACGGGTTTGAAATTGTGACTCACCTCACTATACAAATATTATTTACATAAAAATCTCAACTTTGTACATATTGATACGCTGATATATACAAGGCCCTGTAATGTTTTTATAGAGATTCAGGCATGATGCCAATTGAATGACCTTATATGACCTTTCATAACAAACATACAGACTCATTGTATTTATTAAGAAGGTAAGATGGATCAAAGACAGCTGAGTTATATGTCTGCAATGGCATTGTATATAGTGAAGGAGTCAAACTTTAAAATCACGATAAACTTGTGCTTCAGTTCATGTCATTCTTCAGGTTGTAACAGGGATTTTTTCACAGATAATATATGTTGGTCTCACCAAGAACCTCTACAATAAAATGGTTGAGAGCCTCTGACCTTTGTACATTACCAAATGACAAGTGACTACCTGTTGGTCAAAGCTTACCAAGACAACTCCTATCTGTACATTCATTTGGACTACATTGATGTCTGTTGAAACATTTGGACTACTTACCATCTCCTGTTGATAGAATAAGCCATCTCAACCACTGTAAAGTAGGTACCTTTAATATGTTGAATGATTATGTTTTAATATTATGTTTTAATATGACTTTGTTTCCATTTACGCCACACTCGATTCAACTTCTTATGCATGTAACAGTAGTGTTTCAGTTTCTTACAGACCGCAATCCATACCATTTTGAACTCAATAGCAAACAATTATTCCCAATTGCCAATTAACTTTATTCCTTTTCTTGCCAAGTCCATATTTCACAATCAGATCAAGATGGTTAAAATTAGTGAAACATAACAAATTATGTATGGTGTACTTAACATAATATTGAACTTTTGAAGGCTGTTAAAAACATACAAACTGTAAAGATGCTATAACGGACCAAGCCAAGTGGGTGAAAATACGTTATGGTTTGGTTCAATACTGCTTTTTACTGATTTGGCTGATGAGGAAGTGATACTATCTGGCAGGAAAGGGTTAAAAGATAAAAGAGTGACAAATGCACTGTCAATTATACATTTGAAAAATGAAATTGAGTACAGCACTCATTAAGCTTCACAGAAAGATGATTGATTGAAATGTTTGCTGTACCTTTATAAAATTTGCAGCTTCTTGTTACGATCTTGTCACCACAACTGTGTGCCATGTTTACCATTATCAGTTGTGGTATATTTACAAGCAGTGCATATTTAATCATTCTGATAGGTTTTCTTGTGCACATGTTATTGTATGCCCACAATACTTGAAGCAATCCAGAGCAGTACTGAGTAACTTTAACTCAAATAGGGGCTTACTGTTTACATACCACAATAATCTCCAGCATAGGCCCTTCCTTCAATTGTACCCTATCCCACCCTTACATCTGATTTAACACATTCCAGGGGATGGGTCATTCTTATGAATACAGTAGCTCATATTCAGTTTCTATAGACTCTGTTTACAGAAGCTATTAATATCATTTGTCGATATGTATGTATGTATGTATGTATGTATGTATGTATGTATGTATGTATGTATGTATGTATGTATTGTATGTATGTATGTATGTATGTATGTATGTATGTATGTATGTATGTATGTATGTATGTATGAGTGCATGCACATATATGTTTGTGAGAATGGCTGTCCAATCAAATGATTTGATAACTCAATTGTCTAAAACCTTGATATGAGCTCAAAATTCCACATTTGGTCAAAAATCTTCTTCATAATTGCTGGTTTAATAATTGTCATATTTGGTATAGGTCCCAGGAATGACCTATGCAGACTTTTGTGATGAAATGTGCAAATTGTATTTTACTTGGTATATATGAAAGGAGGAAGACGTTATCTGACTTGTAGAAAAAGTTATAGAATGTTTGTTTAAGCTGCCCACTGCTTCTTCATCTTCTGAAGCACTGTGTATATCGCTTTGATATTTGATGTGAAAATTCATTATGGAATGAAGAGCTCCAATTGTTTAAATAAAAGTGATAGCTCCTAAAATATGGTTGAAAGATGTGAAAATGGTTGAAAGCCTAAAACACAGAAATTACTGACAAAGGAAAAGTCAGAAAGAGAGCATCAGAACCAGATGATAGACAGCACGGAGGTGATAATTAAATTGAAGTCAAGTCAGGACATAAGCACTCATGATGCTCATATTTCTTGTATTCTGAGTATAATTTTGGAGAAATTCATTTCACCTTATAGTATCTTTATTCCCATATAGGGTATATCATTTTCGGCCACACAGCCAAACTGTTCCAAACACGAAATCTTTCCTGAATGTTCAGAAGTCCTTGAGTGTGGTAAGTATACAAACAAACCTCCCTTAGTTACTATGAGTATTGAGGCAAACATATAACAGCATATGTATGGCAAACATCAACTACAATGAATGTAAAATAACTCATGAGCATGATCACGTATGAATCTGCACTTTTCCTAAGAATCAACAAATGATACTAGTGAACAGTAAGGGCATTTAAGATGAATAAACCACAAGAAAGGTATTGTATGCCAGAAACCTTAAACTTTTGTGAAAGTGTAAACCAAAAAAATGTGCATAAGCAACTTGTTTTTACTTCCACACAATATGACACTTTGGTCCAATGGCCTTAATTACACTGATGACAAAGACGAAAAAACACACTGCATATAACACATTGCTAAACTCTTAGACTTGATTTGTTTGTCAGTAGACATAGAATGATACTCATTGTATCTAATCACTCGGTAGTTTGAATGATGAAAGTTTGCAAAGCACATAGACTAAATGTTGCACACCCCTATGTAAAATCGAACATTCCATTGGATAACCAACAGATTGTGTCACACTCAACAGTAACTCAGGTTCTTGTTTTCAACTACTGTATTGTTTGCTGGGGTGGGAACATTCCACAACATGAGAAAGGGAAGCTAGATAAAATGATCAAGAAGGCAGAGATGATTATCGGTAAGAAACAACGGTCGGTAGACTCGCATTATCAAGGGCGAATTCAGGACAAACTGTCGCGTATTCTGGCAGACAGTTCACATCCACTTCGACAGGAATTTGACACTTTACGTATTGACAGAAGCGGCAGATTGAGACTGCCGGCTTCTAGAACCCACCGTTATTCAAATTCGTTCATTCCCGTGCAATTGTGAATTTTAATAGGGCTTTTAACAGATCTCGATGAGATGTTTGTTGTTATTGTTGTAGTGTTCTGTGTTTGTATGTCAGCAGACATCTTAATTACCCATAATGGGACTCAATAAAGTATTATCTTATCTTATCTTATCTTATCTTATCTTATCTTTACAGTGTACCTTTTCAAAATGATCAGATGACTTCTAACTCATAAATTCATTGCATAAAACATTTGAAATAAATTGATAATGACATGCCAATTAGAGGACCACAAACTGCACAGCATTTATAGATCCCTTAGTGCATCATGTAACTTGTTATGATCTGTTGTATCCACATCTTTGTGAATAAAATTTATCAATCCTAATTTATGAGGGATACCGTATGACATTGTTTTCAAATGTCTCAGCAGTTTGGAGAACAAGTTGACTTTTCAAGTGACCTTTAAACCAACCTCAGTACTGTTTCCGTCATGATAAACCATACTTAACTAATCATGTGACTTGTTATCAAACAAAGACACACCTACCTAGGAAACATAGTAATTTTCCTTAAAAGTATACCCAAGTTAATTTCATACAAGTTTTGACAATTTTAAAAACTGTTTTCTCTAAAATCCAGTGCGTAGATGTTATTATTTCATAAATGTAATCAAAATATGTGATTGAAGAGATGAAAAACAGCCTGGTGTCAATTCCAACTGCACTAAGCCCCGCATTTGTGGTGCATGTTATTTTGATGAAGCAGCTAATTTACGTGTGCTAAGAATTCCCCAAGCTTTGTGTAACTGATTGACTGTGAATATACAGATAATTAGTCCCCACGGAGACCATCAGGGGGGACTTATAGGTTTGGTCATGTCCATGCGTGCGTACTTCCGTCCGTCCGTCCTTCCGTCCATTCATGCAGATATCTCAGAGATGCCTGGAGCGATTTCATTCAAACTTGGTAAAAGGATTACTCCTAAGTCATATCATACATATGCACGTCAATTTATCTTGTGATACGATCCAACATGGCCGCCATGTGACCATTTCGTTATGATTTTTTCATGTACGAAGCCAAAAGTCAAGCACATCACAACTGATTTTATTGTCAGTTGGTACAAGGACATCAGTCTTTGTCATACATATGCATGTCAATTTGTTTCACGATACAATTCAATATGGCCGCATGGCGGCCATTTTGTTACAATTTTTTCATGTATGGAGCCATAACTCAGGCACATCTCAACCAATTTTATTGTAAGTTGGTACAAGGACATCAACCTTTGTTATACATATGCACGTCAATTTGTTTCACAATACGATTCAATATGTCCGTATGGCGGTCATTTTGTTATGATTTTTTCATGTCCCAAACCATAACTCAGACATGTATCTACCAATTTTATTCAAAGTTGGTACAAAGACATTGACTATTGTCATACATATGTATGTCAACTGGTTTCATGATATGATCCAATATGGCTGCATGGTGGCCATTTTTTACAATTTTTTCATGTCAAGAGCCATAAATCAGGCACATCTCGACTGAATTTATTCAAAGTTGGTAAAAGGACATTGATCTATGTCATACAAATGCAAGTGAATTTGTTTCATGATATTATTCAATATGGCTGCGTGGCGGTCATTTTTAGCTCATATTTGGTTTTGTATATAAATACCAAAAAGAGCTTATATGATGAGGCCAACTCCACTGATCTTTAGTCATTTCCTGTCATTGTTTATGAACTGTTACATATTGATAGACCTGCTGAAACCATAGACAGTAGAGGGGGAAGACTGTCTATAGTCAAACTAAGAGGGGCTTGTTTCTGCTATGCATGTTGCTAAAGTTGACGTCCAGTACCTTAAGTTTCAGACCTTAATTACTTTTGTCATTCTTGTCTTTCTGGTTGAAATATTTCTTGTTGTTTTTCTGGTTGTACTGTGCAGAAATCATTGTCATAACATCAACATAGAATTTTCCTCCACTGAACAGATAGAAACGACATTTATTGTTGATCATTGGTAGCCCATACTGGTATATACCAATTCTGATCAAATTTGAGCCTCCCGCCGTATAACGCCGGTAACATAAAGCCCTGCTGCCACGCAGAGTTGGGGTTTTTACCCCTTTCGTCAGCTGAGGTAACCTGATGATTAACTGTAGTGTATAGCTATGCGTACAGGTCTGTGTGGAGGAGGCCATAACTGGTAACGCCGGGAACACACAAACCTATACGCAGGGCTACGTAGTGTAGTGCTTAGTCACACACGTTCTTTTTTTGTGTTCGTGTCTTAGATGTTTTTCATAGGTGGAACACGTACACGTACGTACGCACGGGAGCTGAATTGCATTACATACGCTGGCGATTCAGTGTATTGTACAGAGATGTTCGATTAAACGATATGGCATCAGCGGCCAGGAGGTATCATACGGATAGAGGTCACATTGTGAGATCATGGAGGTAGAAGGAGAGACTACCTCCATGCTGAGATCAAGCTTGTTCTCACAGGAAGCAGCTGTGCCGAGCCCGTATGTTTTATGTTCGGACAGTGCATGCACTGACGAAATTTTTGTCGAGTAAAATGGTGTACAGTCAGCTGTACAGTATCATTGATCGTTTATCATTTTTGATGATTGTGTCGTTTTTTCACTACACTTAAGCTTGAGTGTGTGTTCACAGTTTCCTTACCTACACTCATGGAGCTAGGAACAAATACCATTTCTAGCTCCATGCTAAACTGGAGTATAAAAACTCCAGTATGTGCATAGTTAATATTGAACTTTGCAAATTATTGCATAACTTTCATGGAGTCACGGATTTGATACTCATTTTCATTCTAAAGGTCTGAAAGTCCGCTCTACAATTGTTGTTTACATGTAGCGTTCAGGGAGATCAATCGAACGGGACCTTGTAAACTTTCGGTTCAGGGGAAAGGCAGGCAAGTAAATGAACAGAGGCCACATATAATCCATGTAGTGCACTTGTTGAAATTCCAACATTTAATTTTTTGTACACACATGCCCTTATCACAGTTATTTTAACAATGTTAATTAATGATAAGTGTAATTATAACATGTTAATTAATGATTAGTGTAATTAATATTATAGAAATAATGGTTGATGCCCTGACCATTATTATTCCTTTATGGCCAAGGGCGAGAGGCAAGTCAAGAATTAACAAGGCTTGGCGAGCATGCTTATTTTGGCTTTCAGTCTTGCCAAAGCCTATAGATCAACGTTAATGGTCGGGGCAGAATCTGTTATTTCAATGATATTACCAACAAACCCTAGAAAACCATCAAGATTTACAAAAATTTCCCATGTGAAGGACAACGGAGCCCCAGAACTTGTGCAATATTATATATTATTGCCTGAATACATGGGTTTATGTGCCAGAGAACAGGTGACAATTTGCCTGACGCCAGGATGGCAAATCGTTTCCTGCTGCGAGGGCACATAAAACCATGTATTCAGGCAACAATATTTTTATTACATGCCTCTTCATTGTTATAAATGCTGTATGACATTTAGTTATATGCTGGACATTTTCAAACAGTTTTACCATTATCGACCAGCATCAAACAGATTTTAACGAAAGTCAAAATAGAAGTGTGCACATGTATATTTTACATCTATCATTCAGGGTGTACTTATATGTCGAAAACATTGAAGGGCTTCACGGGACCAAGTAAACATGGAAACCAGTTAGTATATCGTTCACCGACCGCTAGCTCCCCGGATGTTCCTTTTCAAATCAATTAACTGATTTGCACTCATATCAAGGCATGTAATAAGCAATGCACACCCATGGCCGCCCTAAAAATTTGGCAAATCTGGAGATTTTTTAAAAAGTGTATAACTTGGGCCACAAGTGCTTCATTTTGTTTTTGTGATTGATTATGATCTTTGTACAATTGACAATTTACATTTTTGCTGAAAAGTTAAAATGTTAGCATTATTATTCATATTCATGGACATAAAAACAAACCATTACTGTGTATTCAGGGCTCGAAATTAACGGTGGTCTTGCGTCCAAAGACCCCACTATTCCATTCTTGCCCACCAAATTTTTAAATTTGGTGGTCCGTTTGGACCACCACTGTCTGCGTTGCAATAGTTCGAAAACTGCGTTGTTCCCGGCGAAAAATGACTATACGTTGACCAATTGGTACTTCCGTATTTGTTCTCTGGAGGTGAAATGGCTGAGTCACCATACCACCCCCTACCTGTCACTCACAACTGTTTCGCGTAACCCACTTACATGACGTACAACTTTTACTGATGTGTCTGTTTTGCATGTTTTGTGGAGAGCCATGAAACTGTTTGAACATGTAATACAACTACTTATCATATATGACGTTCAACACTACTATTGGACATCACCATGGCATTGCATACGCGCACTACGAACTTTCATGAATAATTAAATGCCATGAGGTTCATCACAAGTTTGCGTTGTACTTGTTCCCACGTGAGGTGAAATCTCCTTTGATATTTAAACTGGTATTTAAACAACATGAGCGGCGGTTTTATTTAAGTTCGGTTTCAAGAGACTCTGTGATACTCCCACCTCATCAGAAAATGCGAGCCGTGGAAGATCCAGCACAGATTGCACAACGGAAACTGAATCAATATCACCCGTACCCGGAGACGATGACAAACATGAACCTGGCAATAGTGACAGTAAGGTCGCCAAAAAAACAGAAAGTAATCAAGAAATTTTCTGACAGGTGGAAAGACTCTCGCCCATGGCTGGTTTACTGTGGTGAAAAAAATACGATGTACTGCCAGTGGTGCCGCGATTTCACAACACTTGACAGTGCGTTTCGCCAAGGGACGAGTAACTTTCGCATGTCATCTATTATGAAACACGAAGTAAGCGAACCCCACAAGAAAGCAGTCGGTGTGTTCAAGGTCAGGCAGTTAGAAGGTACACGTACAAATGCACCGATCGAACAGGGATTTATAAATGTCGAACGTGAGCAAATCAAGAAAATTGAGAGACTTTTTCGTACCGCTTACTATTTGGCTATCGCCGAGAGGCCATTTTCTGATTTCCCATCTTTGTGCACATTGCAAGAATTGAACGAGGTCGAGCTAGGGTCAGCTTACAAAAATGATAAACAAGCGTATACATTTTTACATTTCATCGCCGAAGTCCAGCGTGAAGAACTGAAGAGTCTTGTTGACAGGAGTGTATGTTTTCACTTTTAATTGACTCTGCTACCGATGTGGCAATTATCGACGAAGAAATACTGTATCTTCGTCTGATCGAAGAGGGGCAACCTGTGACGAAATATTTTTCCTTGCAAGCACTTGACCGTGCAAATAGTGAAGGGATTCTGAAATCGATCGATACAGCCTTCAAGGATGAACTCGGTATAGAAAATTGGAAAGAGCGAATTGTCGGATTTGGAGCACATGGGGCTGCCGTGAATTTCGGCAAAAATCAGGGTGTCAGTGCGAGATTATCTCGTGATGTGCCTTCATTGATTGGTGTGCACTGTGTGGCCCATCGGATGGAACTTGCTATCAAACACTCTTTGAAAGTGTGGCAGTATTTCAAAGAAGTGGAAGTTTTCCTGTTGAACATTTTTAAGTTTTATAAGAATTCACCATTAAATTGGACCAATCTGCAAGAGGCTGGAGCTGCTGCCAATCAGCGTGTTTACAGACTATCCAACATGCAAGGTACTCAATTGATTGGCCACCACGAGCGTGCACTTGACAATGTGACGAAGAATTACGTGGCTCTTGTTACTCACCTTGATCAGATATCAATCAACGGACAGTCATATGGCGCCCAGAACGAAGCGAGGGGGTTTTGTTAGGCTATTAAAATCATACATATTTATCAAGTCCGTATACGTACTACTTGACATATACAGAGTACTGTCACGTCTGTCATTAATGTTTCAAAAAAATGACAGCTCAGTTGAAACAGCTGAGAGTTGTTTATGTGCTGCTATTGGTAATCTAGGAGAACTGAGAGACAACCCTGGTCCACGAGAATTCAACGACAAAATCACTGTCAATGGCGATATCATCACATTTGAGGGCTTACAGTGTAACACTGCTGAGAGAGGTAGAGCACTACCCAGGCCAGAATGCGATACGACAGTGAACAGAGATAAGGTAGAATTTATTGACAATTGTATGAATCAGTTGGAAACTAGATTTCATACATTTGAAGAAAATGAAATCTTACAAAATGCCAAAGTGATTAATCAAAGAAACTGGCCTGTCGAGGACATGAATGGAAGTGCAACAATTGGCAACACACTTTCAGGCCTTGCTTATCAGACAAGACTGTGATATTGATGCAATCCCACTAGAATGGCGTGAACTCAAGCTAGCTTCACATGAGAGAGTAGTGAATCAGCCACAGTTAACCTACCTTGATTTTGCCAACGCTATCTGAGACAGCAACCACAGGAATTCACAAATGTACTTACCTTAGTGAAGATTATTCTCTTGATACCTATCCATACCAGTGAGTGTGAACGAGGTTTCAGTATTATGGGTAAAATAAAGACTGATTGGAGGAGTAGTCTATCAACTGACAGACTGAATGAGCTGATGCGTATCAAGTTGCTGGGTGTACCATTGGAAGAGTTTAATCCCCGACCACCTGTTGAAATGTGGTGGACTGCTGGCAGGAGGACCAGGAGACCTTACACAACTCCATATGGACCCCGTTTGGATGACAGTGACTAAGTAACTTTGAACATGATAAGCATTCATGATAAACACATACTAAGTAAATTTTATTTCGCATTGATTGACCACCAAACTTAAGTTTGGACCACTCAAATGTAACCTATGGTGGTCCACTCAGACCACCAGATTCAAAAGTTAATTTCGAGCCCTGGTATTTGTGGTCAGTCACATGGTTCTGCTCCTCAAATTAAATGAGATGTCTATAGCATGGTAATACATAATGAATGAGTGTATGATTTTACTGATCTTTTGACCCATATATCCATGATTAGAAAGTTGAGTATCCATTGTACAGACAGTGAGAAATAGGACTATCTGCAAGATTCTAATTGTATCCGTTGACATTTGCCTACAGCTGTTAGTATACCTCACGTAACTGGTCGTAAAGCCTCAGAGGTACATGTATGTGAAACTTAGAAGGAACAAGATCCAAAAGATTGATAACTGCTCTTTGACAAAATCCTTCATCAGGTAAGATTTAATTTTTAATTTCCTGCACATGTCTCGTTCGTTATAAGTTAAGCTTTTCACAGAGGTATGTAAGGGTGCCGGAAATCGACAAGTGCGGGGCCAAAGTGAGGGCCAGCACAATCAAAGTGCGAGCGAATGTGAGGGCTTGAAGTGAGGGCTCTCACAATCGAAGTGCGAGCAAATGTGAGGGCTTGAAGTCACGGTCGGGGGGCGCCTTGAACCGATCAAATTCGGGCTCAGGCATACGAAAAATGATAGTCAAAGTCGTTTTCAACGTTGAATGAAAACTTACTGTCTCCAGAACACAGTCGCGGCGCGGCATAGCTCTGTGAACAGTTGAACGGCTGTGAGCGCGGAACGAGTACACAATGACCTGCGTACAGATCATGACCCATTACATCACTTCTGTCTTTTTCGTTAACCTTTTCATGTTTTTTAATCATTGCATTTCAAATATCACAGATATCCTTTTTAGTCCCCACGGACGAAGTCCGGGGGGACTTATAGATTGGGTCATGTCCGTGAGTGCTGCATGCGTGCGTGCGTTCCGTCTGTTCACGCAGATATCTCAGACATGCCATGGTCAATTTCTTTCAAACTTTGCACAAGAATAGCACCCTACCTCATACAGATGCACGTCGATTTGTTTCACAATGCGATCAAATTTGGCCGTGTTAGAGGACTTTTTAGTTTACACCTCCATAGACTCCCATGTATAAGGCAGTCTCCATAGACTCCCATGTATAAGGCAGTCTCCATAGACTCCCATGTATAAGGCAGTCTCCATAGACTCCCATGTATAAGGCAGTCTCCATAGACTCCCATCTATAAGGCAGTCTCCATAGACTCCCATGTATAAGACTCCCATGTATAAGGCAGTCTCCATAGACTCCCATGTATAAGGCAGTCTCCATAGACTCCCATGTATAAGGCCAAGAAAAATAAAAATTTAGTTTCTCATCCTATTCATATTGCAAAAAGGATGCAGTGACACAGTTTTTAGTCCCCATGGATGAGGTCGAGGGGGCTTATAGATTGGGTCATGTCCGTCAGTGAGTCCCATCCATGAGTCCATCCGTTCACACAGATATCTCAGATATTTTAACAAAATGTCCAGGGGGCTTGTAGATTGGGTCATGTCCGTCCGCGAGTCCATCTGTTCACACAGATATCTCAGACAAAATGTCATGTGACCTTGGTGACCTTTGACCCCAAATATACATATTTGTCCATAACACAGTAACCACAAGTGCTAAACCTTTCATATATGGTATGATGGGACACCTTATGACACCAAATATTGTACCTCATTAGTCCCCACGGACACCGTCCGGGGGACTTATATGTTTGGTCATGTCCGTGCGTGCGTGCGTGCGTGCGTGCGTCTGTCCGTGTGTGCGTGCGTCCGTTCACGGATATATCTCAGACAATATGCCATGGTCAATTTCTTTCAAACTTTGCACAAGGATAGTACCCTACCCCATACAGATGCACGTCGATTTGTTTCACAATGCGATCAAATTTGGCCGTGTTAGAGGACTTTTTAGTTTTCACCTCCATAGACTCCCATGTATAAGGCAGTCTCCATAGACTCCCATGTATAAGGCAGTCCATAGACTCCCATGTATAAGGCCAAGAAAAATTAAAATTTAGTTTCTCATCGTATTCATATCGCAAAAAGGATGCAGTGACAGTTTTTAGTCCCAATGGATGAAGTCCAGGGGCTTATAGATTGGGTCATGTCCGTCCGTGAGTCCGTCCGTGAGCAGTGTTCCCTTTTAGGTTTCAAGAAGGTGCGCAACTTGAGATACACCTGATTACCTCACAGCTGGGTCCGTTCGTATATATACTAATTGATTGAGGTACGTCACAACGTACAATGGACGTTGGTGGCAACTGCGTCGCCAACGTGCGCTAAACTCGAGAGCGGAAGTAAAATCTACGCTGAGATTGCACATTTCGCCTGAGTTATCGTTTTCAAAACTAATACCGATTGAAATGACTGAAATGACTGAGACTAAAGTTGCGCAAAACATGATATTTCACTGCGAGAGCAGTCGGAGACACTGCGCAATTAGCGCGCAAATAAGCCTTAGCGGGAACACTGTCCGTGAGTCCATCCGTTCACACAGATATCTCAGATATTTTAACAAAATGTCATGTGACCTTGGTGACCTTTGACCTCAAATATACATATTTGTCCATAACTCAGTAACCACAAGTGGTACACCCTTCATGTATGGTATGATGGGACAGCTTATGACGCCACTTATTGTACCTCATTAATTATGCGCATATCTAATTTTGAGCGAGTCAATAGAGCTAGAGGTCTGATTTTTGGTATATAGGGATAACTTAGCAATACAATTTCTTTGACAAAATGTCACGTGACCTCAGTGACCTTTGACCTAAAATATACATATTTTTCCATAACTCAGTAACCACAAGTGGTACACCCTTCATATATGGTATGATGGAGACCTTATGATGCTTCATACTGTACCTCATTAATTATGCGTATATCTAATTCTGAGCAAGCCCATAGAGCTTGATGTCTGATTTTTGGTATATAGGGATAACTATAGGATAGAAATTTTTTGACCAAATGTCATGTGACCTCGATGACCTTTGACCTGAAATATACGTTTATGTTGATAAATACGTAACCACAAGTGCTATGTCCTCTATATCTATACCCTCCAATTCTGATAGGATATTAGACCTTAAAATGTCACATCTTGTATCTCATTATTATGCACATATGTATTTCTTGGCTAACCAATACAGTTAGAGGTCTGATCTTTTTTCCCGATTTAGAACCATAACTTAGACATGCCTCATGTGTTTCAAATTGGGAACAACGACATAGACCTATGTGCCCATAGATGTCAACATATACACTCCAGTGATACTTCTTAAGGGAGCCGTCATTATTTACGGCCTGGGGGGGGGTCGGAGGAATTGCTTTCGAAACTCCAAAATTTCGAGTAACCCCCCCTTCCAACCATGACGTGTTTGAGTAACCCCCCCTCTCTGCTACAGAAAATTTGAGTGACCCCCCCCCCTCCCCCCCCCCCCCCCCCAAAAAAAAAATTGGGAAAGTTAAATATCTATACAGTAAAATGGATTGCTGCTGCTACAGGCCGTTTACAGACCCTGATTAAACCCTGTGGTATAGGTCTTTGTCGGAAGGAGGTTCCAATTGCTGTGGCAGGGGCTGATGTACAGGTCTGTATCCAGTGCTCTGGTGACATGCAGTTATTCTGTAGGATTTTTTTCAAGAGGGGGAAGATGTGGTGCAAAAGCACCACAAGAGACCACATAAGCAGTCGCGGGGGGAGGTCAGGAGGGGGGGTGTCCCCCTCCTGCCATTGGAGCTTTTGAAAAATAGAGGTTAAAATGGTGTTATTTGGTGGCACTTGGGGAGTATTTTTTCGTCTAAAAACTCAAAGGAAAATAAATCTGAGACAGTATTCCAAAACTTATATTGCAGTTCACTGATTTCAACTATATTTTTTGAAACTAGCGACATAGCGACAGACATACATTTATTCACATTTATATTTATTATTATTTTCCTGCAATAAAAGATGGGTTTGTTGTCAAGGCATTCAACTGGTTTTAAACTTTATAGCATCAGAATAAGCTTGCTTTACACATTTTCCCCTATCGGTAACTATACAATGTAGAATATAGAAAGCAGACGTTTCTCATTAATGATCAGGCAAGTATATCAATCTTTAATCAGGAAATACTGAAAAATATACTCAGTACTAGCCTCTAACATAAGGCTTGCCACGTCAAATAGCTGATCATTCTCGTCTGAAGATCACAATAACGTGAAACACATAGTGTAATGAGATTTTAGTTTCTACTTGAAACCACCTGTATTATGATTTATATATATTATATATATATATATATATATATATATATATATATATATATATATATACATATTGTGTATATTGTGTGTGTGTGTGTGTACACAAATACCGGGTATGAATATACATATCTTTACTATTATTGTTGTATTAATTCGTAACTCCACTAAATGCTTCAATACATGTCAACAAAATTGAGTAGCCCCCCCTTTCTTGTTCTCCACTTTTGAGCAACCCCCCCTTGTAGCTTTCGATTTTTTGAGTGACCCCCCCTCAGATTCCTCCGACCCCCCAGGCCATAAATAATGACGGCTCCCTAATGACCACATTTCCCTGCCCCATCAAGACCAATACTCCTATTACAAGTGGGGACTATGTCATTGTCAATGACTTGTTAATATGTGCATGTCTAATTTTGAGCGACCAAATAGTGCTAGAGGTCTGATGTGTGGTATGTAGGGATTACTTAGCAATACAATTTTTTGACAAAATGTCACAAGAACTTGGTGACCTTTGACCTCAAATACACATATTTGTCCATAACTCAGTAACCACAGGTGCTACACCCTTCATATTTGTTATGACGGGACACCTTATGACGCCACATATTGTACCTCATTAATTATGTGCATATCTTATTTTGAGCAAGCCAATAGAGCTAGAGGTCTGATTTTTGGTTTATAGGGATAACTTAGTGATACCATACGCAATGACCCCCTCAAGTCATAGTGGGATGACCCACGAATAGGTGATGATAGACGATTTTGACTTCTGAATTTTGCTTTTGGGATGATTACGCTATTAAAGTAATCCAAGGGTTTTGATTGTATTTTGATGTAGAATTTAGACCTTAGATTTTGTGATTTCTGTACGAAAGCTCTTTTATTGTTCTCTATTGACCTTTTTGCCGATAGAAGGGTTAAATCAGTTCAATCAAGGAAGACGCGCATGTATTTCACCTAAAGTTTGGCGGGTGTATACGGCGAAGGAAACTTGATCATGAAGAACTTCGAATATGGCCGGTGTCCGATAAAGTTGATGTGAGTAGAAGTCTCTACAAAATCCGAACCATCGGCGGAATCGTGTGATGAAATCGCATTCAAAGGGACGCGAGGGAAGCTGGATGTTAACTGACATTATTTAAGCTTGTCTTCGTGAGATCCCGGCGTGTGAAGTGGTATTTCTCCGACCCAATCGAATGTCAATTCTGCTGTACTTGAACGAAGCGTGGGTGCTCGCCGAAATCGAACACTTCTTTGGAGACACTGACTGCAGATATCAGACTATTAAGGATGCTCGCACAGATTTCTCAACGCTGATGCTTCACGTCTTAAGAGCTGATGTAAGTACGATTCAATCGATACAAGTCGCATCAAGATCGGACTCAATTTGATAACGTTACGGTCATTTGAAGTTCTCTGAACTGGGCGTGAGGAATGCAACGACCCGCATAACTCAACGCCAACGGATAAACTGTCGACGGATCATCTTACAAGCGATGATTAATCTACCATGTAAGTGATTATTCATTCGCAGAACTGATCGGTGCTTTGTTGTTGAGTTCAACTTCACGTTTGAAGGAACTCGGAGCATTGTCGACGAACGAATGTCCTAGTGGAATTCATATTCAGCAAATTAGCGTAACGTTCATGGGTTATAGCTGAAACTTGCGTTACTGGCTCTTAGTCTTATGCCCATTTACACGCTGCTGAGAGCTGTTTGCAGGACGACGCCCTCATCGGTGAAAGCCGACGTTGGTTCTCGCTTTTGTTTATGAACTTTTGAACTACGCCTGAAGTGACTCTTGGCAGGCGAAGATACGCTCGTTTTCTCCAGGAACGTGTACCTGCGATGGAATGCTAACGAGTCACTGTGTTGTCAACGTTACCACATAGGCGTTTGGACAATTAATGCAACGGACACTGTACTGTTTGTTTGTTTGTTTGACAAGTTCAGAGCCTTTGCCCTGATTTGTCCGCCAAGTGAAAAGCAACGAGTGGCACAGCTGAACATTGTCACTATAAGTGTACTTGTTCTCGACGTCACATGTGTTTGATATCATTTGGACTTCTGAATCAATGTCTTTTATTTTTAGCATTTAGACATATCAATTGCTGAATCGATTTAGGGATAGTACGTGTTTGTTAATGATATTGTAATTTGATATTTTTTGCTCGGTACCGGTACATTTGAATTTTATTGGATCGTTATTCATTATATTTTGTTTATTATTCTTTTATTTTACTTCAAGTGTCTGTGTCATTTGTCCAGTCCCTGCACTCGTCTTGGTTTACACCTACTTGCGACGCAACTGCATTTTCCACGAATTCCGCGACCCAACTCACACGAACGAATTCGGTGATTGCCCTTGTTGAGTTTGCTCCTAAGCAGCTAGCCCGTGAATAACACCGAAATAAAGCAAGGGTAACATCTGGCGCCCAGCAACGTGGGGCTGGATTAGAAGGTTTTCCCGGGGAGTTTGACATTTTACCGTTTTGTACAAAGTGGCAACGGGGAGGGACGACGTTTTGATTCGGCCCATTGAGGTTTGGTTTTTGCAGTTGAAAACAAACGACGAGAAGGGTTGGACGAGTGACACGCTTATTGATCGAACAAGAAATTAATGATAGGTACTGTTGCCTCTGATTTATTGAACACGACCATTTGCGGTTTGCAAACACTTGTCAGTTTTGTCTGTGAGTATCGTTGTAGACTCAAGTTATCGACAGATTGCCTTTGAATTTGAAAAATGGAAGATGTACAAGGTACTGGCATCAGAGTGAAGACAGAGGGAGGCGATGAGGTAAGTATCACAGCGAATGGGGTCACCCATCCCGACCCAGGGGACAATGAAAATGAAACTACTGACAGTATTAAAGGGGCCATGGCCAACGAATATGGGGCGATGGGTAGGTCACCCGTTGGGGAGAGGGCATGTCTAAGCTACCCCAGGGGACTGTACCAAAACGAGGAGGGGGCCGAGGTGTGTATACTCCGAAAAAGGGCTTATCAACCTATCAATGAAAACAGATAGGAGTGTGATTGCAGCCTATAAAAGATGATAGTTTGACTGAAAGTGCAGCGCAGTTTGACTATGAGCACGAGCGGATAGCTGAATTGGAACATGAACTGAAATCTCTTCGTGAACGCGAGCGCAGACGAAGTGAGGAGATTGAACGCGAGGCTTCGTCGCAGCATAACGGCAAGCGAAGGAAGGAACAACCTGAATATGGGGAATGGACACATCGAGCTTTGGCCGAAGTGATGAATACGGCGCCAAGGGTACCGACCTTTACTGGCGATTATAAAGGTAAGGATAGTATATCGTATGAATCGTGGTTGAGAGAGGTACAGAGTATGAGACAGAGTGGTATTCACAGCGATCGGGTACTGCGACAGGCCATTCAGAAATCCATACGAGGCGAAGCGAGTGAGGTTATTCTAGGATTAGGAATTGACCCACCTATCGAAAAGATGTTGGATAAACTTGAAACTGTATACGGTGTAGTTGTGTCTACGGCTACATTGAAACGGCAATTGTACAACGATTTTCAAAAGGAGGGCAAGACAGCTGCATCATTTGCATGCCGCGTTGAAATAAACCTCCGGCGTATATTTGATCGTGGGGGTACGTGAGAGCGAAATGGATTCAATCCTGTGCACCACTTTGTGGGAAGGATTGACTGATCTGCGAGTAAAGGACGTCGCCAGGCACCGATACGAGAATGCTAGGAACTTTGATGAGTTATTGCGGATCATCCGCGTAGCTGAACAAGAAGTACAGGGAGTACGTGGCCCTAAAATAGAAGAAAAGGCTGAAGATCGACGAAAGAAGACAAGAGGACATAGAGCTGTGAAGCCACGCCAGGAAATGTCTGAGTCTGATTCTGATTCCTGTGACAACGAAGAGCGTTCAAAGAAAAAGAATGCTCGTGCAGCAATGATGGTTTCGCCACATGATATTGCCGCACAGATTCCGCAGGAACCAGCCCAAGACAGGGAGCACCGCATAAAAGCGATGACCGAAATGAAAAGAAGAGTGAAGCTAAGCCGTTCACTTGCTACAACTGCAATGGTGAAGGTCACATGTCGCGTGATTGTAAGCAGCCATGCGGTAAATGTAAAGAAGAAGGACACACATCAGCGAAGTGCCCAAAATGGAAACGCGCATCTGTCAAAGCCCAGAGTATGACAGGTAGACGACGACAGGAAAAGAACCCACAAAGAAAGGGTAAGCCGAGACCCATTGATGGACGGGTCGTTGGTCCGTTGAATGAGCAGTATGCTTTTCTAAATGGAAGGAAATGTTTGGCTCAAGTGGATACGGGGTCACAGGTTACCATGGTCAGCGAGGACTATTATCATCGATACCTATCCGATGTGCCGTTTACGCTGTTGGACGAAGTTCTTGAGATTGCGGGTGTGACAGACGATGTTCTGGACTACTTTGGTGTAATAGAAGTTGAAGTTGGGTTCCCTATTCACGTTTTCAACGATGCTACCACTTTCAATCTGTTGGCATTGGTGGTGAAAGGAACGGAGTACAACGATCGCGTGCCATTGTTGGCGGGGACCAACTGGTTGAACAATTATATGACGGTTAATATGCTGAACGGTGGCGGTAAGACAATGAGCAGAATGAAGCCAGTAGCGAGAAGAGCGATTACTACTCTTCGTGCTTGTGAACAGTTCTATGGACCAAATGGAAATATGGGAGTGGTGCGAGCAGCAATTAACGAACGAGTGACATTGAAGCCACATACTGCACATACCATTCCAGGGAGCATGAAGGCTGGTCCTAAAGGAGAGAAACATGAAGTATTGTTAGGTGATGATGACGACTGGAGTGGACACAAAGGGTTGACTCTGAACCCAATGGTGACGATTGCTGAGTGTGGGAGACGCTCGACAGCCGTGCCCGTGGTAATAAAGAATGAAACCGATAAAGCGGTCGTCATTAAGCCAAGGCAGGTTGTCGCTACGGTGAAGGCAGTACGAGGAATAGAAGTGCAGCCACTAAGAAACCACAGGGACGATGAAGCGCAAGATGAGTCATCGGAAGTGAGTGAAGTTAAGGTTGGAGGATTATCCTTTGACATGGCTGATTCGCCGGTTGACGAAGACGAGATGAAGAAAGTACAGGAGGTGCTTGAACGTAACATTGCATCATTTTCGACCAGTGACAATGACCTAGGGAGATGTACGATCCACAAACATGAGATCAACTTGAAAGATGAACGTCCGGTCAAACAACCATATCGCCGGATACCACCAGCATTGTATGAGGAGATCCGAGCACAGATACGGGGAATGTTGGACAGTGGAGTGATTAGGCAGTCTAAAAGTCCCTGGTCGTCTCCTCTCGTCCTTGTAGCAAAAAAGGACGGATCTACTCGTATATGTGTTGATTATAGACGTTTAAATGCGCAGACGACTCCGGATGCATACGCTCTGCCTCGTATCGAGGAGGGACTGGATGCATTGCGAGGTGCGAAATGGTTCACATCGATTGACTTGAAGAGTGGATTTTGGCAAATAGCGATGTCCGAGAAGGACATCCCAAAGACAGCATTTGCAACCCCTTCGGTTTCTACGAATTTGTTGTCATGCCTTTCGGACTCATGAACGCTGGTGCTACATGTCAGCGTGTTGTTGAACAGTGTTTAGGGGATTATAACATGAGGATTTGCATGGTCTATATGGATGATGTGGTCATCTTTTCAGAGACCTTTGAGGAACATCTTGATCGAGTTGATAAGGTTCTTAAACGACTCAGAGAATGTGACCTGAAGATTAAGCATACCAAGTGTCAGCTTTTTCGCGAGAAGATAAAGTACTTGGGACATGTTGTATCTTCGAATGGTGTTGAGACCGACCCCGACAAGACTGAGGCTTTGAGGACATGGCCCGTCCCGACCAATGTAAAAGAACTGAGGACATTCCTGGGATTTGCGGGGTATTACCGTAGGTTTGTACAGGGATATTCGGCGATTGCCCGGCCGTTGCATGCTTTGACAGCAGGGCAGCCGACAAAAAGAAAGAATGGGGGAGAGAGAAAACGACCACCCCCATATGAATGGACTGAGGAATGCCAAGATGCCTTTGAGCTGATTGTAGACAAACTTACTTCTGCTCCAGTTTTGGCCTACGCAGACTATACACGACCCTTTGAGTTGCACACAGACGCAAGCTTGATGGGACTAGGAGCTGCTCTATACCAAACTGTCGAAGGTGCAGATGGACAGAAACAATTGCGACCAGTCGCATATGCGAGTAGGAGTTTGACTGCCAGCAAGAAGAATTACCCAGCTCACAAACTTGAATTTCTTGCATTGAAATGGGCCGTTACAGAAAAGTTTCATGACTACTGCTTCGGCAATGATGTCACGGCATTGACTGACAATAATCCACTAACATACGTAGCGAGTACTGCAAAGCTGGATGCAACAGGGCAACGGTGGTGGAATGCCTTGTCTCAGTACAAACTGAAGATCAACTACTGACCTGGTTTAAGGAATGGTGACGCCGACGGGTTGTCATGGCGACCTGATACCACAGCTCAAGGATTTGATGAGTCAGAAAAGCGGTTCCAGGAAACCGTAGCGATGACTCCTGACCAAGTGCAGGCAGTGGGGGAGCCACTTCTGACTGATGGCGATGAAGATACACCATGGGTGGAAGCCCTAGCTGCCTCAGTACGAGCAATACCCAAGGAAATGGCTGAACCACCGGAAATGCCAGGTGAAGCGACATTGCCTACGATTACGTTAAGTCAGTGGGCAAAATTACAGGACAGAGACCCTACCATACAACGCATACGAACCTTGGTCCACGGGAGGACCGATGGGAAGGATAAGATGACTAGGAAGCAGCGAGCGAATGAATCACAAGAAGTGAGAATAGCGCTGAGGGATTGGAGTAAGTTCTCTTTCCGTGATGATGTTTTGTATAGAGCCAGGACGTCATCCAGTGGAGAAGTCTACTACCAATTGGTGCTGCCGCATGAATTTCGCCAGGAAGCCATGAAAGGGGTCCATGATGATTGTGGACACCTGGGACAGGATCGAGCAACTGACTTATTGAGAGCCCGGTATTATTGGCCCCTGATGTCAGCTGATATGAAGAAGTACATTCGTACGTGTAAGAGATGTACTCGAAGGAAGGACGAGGCGGGACTGAAGACCCGTGCTCTGATGTTGAGTATTGAAACTTCGCAACCGCTAGAACTCGTCTGCATGGACTTCTTGAGCCTTGAAGAATGTAAAGGCGGGATCAAGGACTTGCTGGTGATCACTGATCATTTCTCGAAGTTTGCTGTAGCGGTACCTACATGCAACCAGACAGCTAAAACGACAGCCAAGCACCTATGGGAAGACTTTATGCTACCATATGGATGCCCGGAACGACTTCACTCTGATCAAGGTAGGAACTTGGAGGTCACGAGTAATACGGGAATTGTGCCAATTGCTGAACATCAAGAAATCACGTACCACGCCCTATCATCTGCCAGGCAACGCACAGACTGAGAGATTTAACTGTACGCTCCTTAATATGATGGGTACGCTGGAGAACGAACAGAAGGCCAACTGGAAGGATTATGTCAAGCCGTTGGTACATGCGTACAACTGCATGGTTCATGACACAACAGGTTTCGCGCCTTACCACCTGTTGTTTGGAAGGCAAGCGAAGATAGCCTTGGACGTACGATTTGGAATATCACCTGAAAACAGGGATCCTACAACGCCAACGAAATATATTGCCGACTTGAGATCCAGAATGGACAAGGTATTCCAGATGGCAAAAAGGGCTGCAGGGAAGTCAGCTCAAGCAAGTAAGGAACGATATGACCTGAGAGTCCGAGAGGTGATGCTAAAAGAGGGTGATCGAGTTTTACGTAGAAACGTTAACGTACGAGGTCAACATAAAATCGCCGATCGGTGGGAGGAGACTCCGTATGTTGTTGAGAGAAGACTCAGCCCTGATCTGCCAGTATATGTTATACGCTCAACGAAAACTTCGAAAACACAGACGGTTCACAGAAATCTGTTGAAGCCTTGCTGTGATCGACCATTGTCGAGTTATACAGAAGATGAGATGAGTGAATGCCTCCAGGATAAGGGTATCCAAGGGACTACTGAAGTTGAAGGGAGTTCAACCACACAAAGTGAACAAGACTATGTGCTGAACCCAGAAGCGTCACCCTTTAAGCCTAGGAGTGTTAGACCTGTACGCTTAGAAGGTAGAAGTGGGCTCAGTGCTGAATCTATGGACAGAAATGACTCAAATGATCGTGTCGTTATTGAGCAAGATCTTCCGGAACCAATCAGTCTTGTTGTGAGTGATTCTTCTGACCATGTAAGAGGCTCAGATAACATTGCAACGAGCATGCATGAAGATAGTAGAGAAGTACTATCTAATGAGATGTCTGATGGAATTGCTGAGAAGGCTGATGTGGCACCACAGACCATTCTGCCAAGTGATGTAGTTGTGAATGTCACAGATGCGTCCACTGATAGAGGAACTTCAAAGAGCGGAAATGAGGATATGGGGGAGATGCAACCAGAGATCACTTGTAGTGACCCAGCTGATTCCCAAGGTGATTGCTCAGATGCTGATGAGGAATCATCGATTTCCGAGGAGAGGGAGACCATGGTTCTCCCTCCGCGTCGATCAACTAGAACTCGAAGACCGCCCAAGTACTATGGTTGGTGTTCGCGTTTGATCAAACAAGGCAAAAATGATAGAGGCATTTCAAAGAATCCTGGCGTTGGAAAGAGGTCGTCTTTTGATTCAATGGGGATCAAGCATGAAGATGAAGTTTTTCAAGGAAGACTGGCTTCACCGAACAACAGGAACCATGACATAACCATGAAAATACTTGAAATCATGGCCAATGGAATGTACATGTAAGTGAGAATGAAGGTAGAGGGATGCGTGTGTATACAGTAGGTTACCATAGCTACACTTTAACTGTGATTCATCTGCGTATACCATGCCATCGATGATGTTTAAGGTAAGTTGGTCTGGAGGTCCGACGGTGATTGACGTGAGGTAAGTGGTGGTGCATGTCGACTATTGCGTTGTGCACCTTTGCAGGTGTGCTAGTGGATTTAGCCATGTCCCTTGGGTCCTGCGTGTCTTGCGTTGCCCAGCGGCTTCTGCGCACTTACCTTTTCTGATTACTCTTTCAGGATTATAGAGACTCTACTCCTACTGCTATGACAGGAAAGTGGCGGTGTTTCATCGAAGGTGCATCTGAGGATGATTTGAGTCACTCGTTTTTCAGGCGCCATGCCTTTGCCAACGAGAGCATTTCGATGTTAAGAGTCTCGTTGATGTAATGTTTATGCTTATGTTTGTGTTCAGTAATTCGTATCTTTGGCAAGTCGATATTTTAGTGAATTTGCTTTGGTTTCCGAGGTTTGATCATTTGCTTAGTTAAAAAAAAAAAAATCTTAAAGTAAGCATAGTAGGTCGTTCCTATGCTGACTTGGGGGAGTGTGATACCATACGCAATGACCCCCTCAAGTCATAGTGGGATGACCCACGAATAGGTGATGATAGACGATTTTGACTACTGACTTTTGCTTTTGGGGTGATTACGCTATTAAAGTAATCCAAGGGTTTTGATTGTATTTTGATGTAGTATTTAGACCTTAGATTTTGTGATTTCTGTACGAAAGCTCTTTTATTCTCTATTGACCTTTTTGCTGATAGAAGGGTTAAATCAGTTCAATCAAGAAGACGCGCGTGTATTTCACCTAAAGTTTTGCGGGTGTAATACGGCGAAGGAAACTTCGAACATGAAGGACTTCTAATATGGCCGGTGTCCGATGAAGTTGATGTTAGTGGACGTGTCTACAAAATCCGAACCATTGGCGGAATCGTGTGATGAAATCGCATTCAAAGGGGACGCGAGGAAGCTGGATGTTAACTGACATTATTTGAGCTTGTCTTCGTGAGATCCCGGCGTGTGAAGTGGTATTTCTCCGACTCAATCGAATGTCAATTCTGCTGTACTTGAACGAAGCGTGGGTGCTCGCCGAAATCGAACACTTCTTTGGAGACACTGACTGCAGATATCCAACGATTAAGGATGCTCGCACAGGTTTCTCAACGCTGATGCTTCACGTCTTAAAAGCTGATGTAAGTATGATTCGATTGATACAAGTCGCATGAAAATCGGACTCAATTTGATAACGTTACGGTCATTTGAAATTCTCTGAACTGGGCGTGAGGAATGCAACGACCCGCATAACTCAACGCCAACGGATAAACTGTCGACGGATCATCTTACAAGCGATGATTAATCGACCATGTAACTGATTTTTCATTCGCAGAACTGATCAGTGCTTTGTTGTTGAGTTTAACTTCACATCTAAAGGAACTCGGAGCATTGTCGACGAACGAATGTCCCAGTGGAATTCATATTCAGCGAATTAGTGAAACGTTCATGGGTTATAGCTGAGATGTGCGTTGCTGACTCTTATGCCCATTTACACGCTACTGAGAGCTGTTTGCCGGACGATGCCCTCATCGGTGAAAGCCGACGTTGGTTCTCGCGTTTGTTTATGAACTTTTGAACTACGCCTGAAGTGACTCTTGGCAGGTGAAGATACGCTCGTTTTTCTCCATGCAGGAACGTGTGCCTGCGATGGAATGCTAACGAGTCACTGTGTTGTCAATGTTACCACATAGGCATTTGGACAATTAATGCAACGGACACTGTACTGTTTGTTTGTTTGTTTGACAAGTTCAGAGCCTTTGCTCTGATTTGTCCGCAGAGTGAAAAGCAACGAGTGGCACAGCTGAATATTGTCACTATAAGTGTACTTGTTCTCGACGTCACGTGTTTTTGATATCATTTTGCACTTCTGAATCAATGTCTTTTATTTTTAGCATTTAGACATATGAATTGCTGAATGATTTAGGGATAGTACGTGTTTGTTAATGATATTGTAATTTGATATTTTTTTGCTCGGTACCGGTACATTTGAATTTTATTGGATCGTTATTCATTATATTTTGTTTATTATTCTTTTATTTTACTTCAAGTGTCTGTGTCATTTGTCTAGTCCCTGCACTTGTCTTGGTTTACCCCTACCTGCAACGCAACTGCATTTCCATGTATTCCGCGACCCAACTCACACGAACGAATTCGGTGATTGCCCTTGTTGAGTTTGCTCCTAAGGAGCTAGCCCGTGAATAACACCGAAATAAAGCAAGGGTAACATTAGCAAAACAATTTTTTTGATGAAATGTCATGTGACCTTAATGACCTTTAACCTCAAATATACATATTTGTCCATAACTCAGTAACCACAAGTGCTACACCCTTCATATTTGGTATGATGGGACACCTTATGACGCCACATATGTACCCCATTACTTATGCACATATCTAATTTTGAGCGTGCCAATAGAAGTAGTGATCTGAATTTTGGTATATAGGGATAACTTAGCAATACAATTATTTTGACAAATTGTCACATGACCTTGTTGACCTTTGACCTCAAATATACATATTTGTCCATAACTCAGTAACCAAAAGTGCTACACCCTTCATATTTGGTATGATGGGACACCTTATGACGCCACATATTGTACCTCATTAATTATGCACATATCTAATTCTGATCAAGCCAATAGAGCTGGATGTCTTATTTTTGGTATATAGGGATAACTATAGGATAGAAATTTTTTTGACAAAATGTCATGTGACCTCGATAACCTTTTACCTAAAATATACGTTTATGTCAATAAATAAGTAACCACAAGTGCTACGTCCTTTATATTTAGTAGGATGGGAGACCTTTTGACAACACACGCTTTACCTCATTAATTATGCACATATCTAATTCTGGGCAAGCCAATAGAGCTAGAGGTCTGAATTTTTGGCATATAGGGATTAATTAGCGATACAGATTTTTTTCAAAATGTCATGTGACCTTGATGACCTTTGACCTTTATTATACATATATATGCATAACCTTTGCTGAAACTGATAAAGAAACAACTTCCAAACAAAGACATTACACTTTGTTAAGTTGTCTGCAACCCCCATCTGTATCACAGTGATTTTAATCTAGACCCACTTTTTCAACAGGACTCTCCTCTCAAAGTATCAAAGTACCCTTGAACAAGTGGGGACTATGTCATTGACAATGACTTGTTATTATTAATACATGCAACTCAAGCGAGCGATACTTCTTCTGGTACCATTGTACAACTATAGCGCTACTGATATATGTGACTTCAGTCAAACCAGTTCACAACCTGGGCACGTAAACTCTGATACTGTTTATCTGATATGGCGTTGTGTGCGGAGATTTTGCCGGAGATTTTTTGAAGAAAGAGGAATTTTTTGAAGAAATTTTAGAGTGGCTTGTTCACCAGATAAAGTAAGATCATGGGAAAATGTATTTTTGGAGACTTGTCTGGTCCTCTATGATTGATTTTTGAGGATAAAAAAGATTCAATAGCTACTAAAACTCTGAGAAATCAGACAACAGCAAATGACAAGTTCTTTTTTACATTTGTACTTACAGTATGCTTTTTATTTTCTCTGTACACAAAGTTTGATAATCATTTCAAAAGATCAATTGCATCAGAATATCAGGGGTCATGAATGCTTGTAACCTTTACATTTTGTTAACAATGATGGATATTCTACCTCAATAAAGTATGCCATTTTGGTCAACGAGCCCTTGAATATTGTTCACTGAATCAATCTCATGGTCAATTATATTGTCACAGAAATCATAGCTATAATCTCTGTGTAGTCAGCGATTGACCAGTCATTAGATAGAAATTTGACTGTCTCCTTTGTTTCATACTATATAATCGGAAAGCTCTGCGACCTTGCATCACATTCATACGTTGTTTGTCTGTAGCGGAAATGATTGTGCCGTCTCTGGCTCTGAAACTTTTAAGCCAATGACTGGATGATTAGAACAAGCAATCTATCGGCGAGCAACACATCGCGACCGAATCACTTGCTGTGAAACGAATATGCATCACCGTCCCTCCCGTGGGTGGAGGGACGGTGTATGCATGCATCGTGTATCAGCCTTGAAATAAACATTAACTCTGTGACAGGCATGTAGGATGCCAAAGAAATTTTGTGCATTTACGTTTACAACAGACTCAGTCGATCGTAAGAAAGGTGGTGTTGAAACATATTTCAACTGAACGCAGTGGCTACTATTTCCCAGTAAAATACGTAACTTTCACAAACTCTCTCTCTCTCTCTCTCTCTCTCTCTCTCTCTCTCTCTCTCTCTCTCATGTCAATATCGGGTGTGGTCTCTCAGCATACCGTCATTCTAATTGTGTTAGATGGAAATGATCATTGCAGTTTAATCTTGAAATTGGCCAAACGTCATATCTAGACACTTGTCATGGTCTGGAGCAAGTGATCAGCTTGTATAAAAGTCGGAAGTTTTTGCTTCCGAAGGGGCGCACGCGTAAAATACTGAACGTGTATCTAAAACTCACCGTTGAAAATTTTTTGACTTTCAAAATTAAGCCGGTTGTACTGTCAACAATAAATAAGACAGAGCAATACTGCCGACCTCAAAGACTCCGCGTATTTTTTCAACCTTACCAATGCAGCAATGGCGAGAGTATGAGTCTAAAAATATTAGGGCATCACGGTATTTGGCTTGAATATGCCATCGACCCGATGAACACGTTAAATTCGGACACCTGAACCCTCAGACGCTACTAGCTATGCAGCTAGACAGTATAGTCTAGACTGGACATTGTACGACAGAACGGTATGGTAACCATGGACACCAGCAACCTTCTTTCCGAGAAGAGCATGCGATGTGCTGCACGCTGCTCATCGTCCCCTTGCACAGGTCGTAACAGTTCGACTACAGTCTCCCATTTCGGGGAGCATCAGGCTGACCGGACAAGAGACATAGGTCAGCGTAAATGTGATTCTTTTAGAAACTATTTACACCCTTCCCTTCCCCTCCGCATTGAGGCAATCAGTATTTTTGCCAAAAACCTACCTACTTCTTAATACACCCTATGTCTACAGGTATCTTGGGTCTTTGGGACTTTAGTCCATAGGTTAGTTATCTGTTAATTAGTTGTAGTTAGGTTTGCAGTGTTTGGCCCCCTAAGCCAGCGACTTATGAGAAACCACATCACTCGTGTTTTGAAACGCAAGCGTCAAAGGGCCACTCTATCAACTTTGTAACACCATAGGCCCGGCTGCGTCTCGCCATAAGCTTTCCCCACACAAACAAAACGTTACCGTACACACCAATCTAAACTTCCCTACAAATATCTGAAGCGAAACAAACATTTCAATAACAAAAACAATCGGATAAGCATGTAGGAACACATTGTCGAAACGAATCAAACACAAACTCGACACAAAACATTTTGGATAGTTAGGTGGGGAGCCTCTTTCACATTCTTTACATTGATTTCGAGTCAGTCCTTTAAAGTCGGGTTTGACGAGAACTGTAAGGTGGTGAAATCTCCGATATATATCGGATATTTACCCGCGATTTGACAGAATCTAGTATCGTCTAGTATCGAAGCTAGAGTCAGTCCTTGGAAGTCGGGTTTGGCCAGAACTGTAAGGTGGTGAAATCTCCAATATTCATCGGATATTACTTGTGATTTAACAGAATCTATTATCGTCTAGTATCGAAGCTAGAGTCATTTCTTAGAAGTCGGGTTTGACTAGAACTGTAAGGTGGTGAAATCTCAGATATGTATCGGATATTTACTAGTATTGTCTAGTATCGAAGCTAGAGTCAGTCCTTGGAAGTCGGGTTTGACCAGAACTGTAAGGTGGTGAAATCTCCGATATATATCGGATATTTACTTGCGATTTGACAAAATCTAGTATCCTCTAGTATCGAAGCTAGAGTCAGTCCTTGGAAGTCGGGTTTGGCAAGAAGTGTGAGGTGGTAAAATCTCCGATACATTCGGACATTACTTGCGAATTAACAGAATCTATTATCGTCTAGTATCGAAGCTAGAGTCAGTCCTTGGAAGTCGGGTTTGGCCAGAACTGTAAGGCACAGGGCAAGTCATTCTAGTATCGTTTAGTATCGATATTTGTGGCGAAGGGAAATTCGTCTAGGTGTGACTGATGGACAGACAAGCAGACACGATGTGTTCTGTAATTCTGCTACAACACACACATATTCCGTGGTTCTACTTCTATATATACACCAAAGCATAGACCCTCGAGAAAAACGGGACAGGCAACTGCTGTGGTTTTTTTGTGCGATCTATCTTGGAATATATTAAGTTTATTTGCCAAGCGGTCCCCGACAACAATACTTCGTACTTAACACTGAATCTCATTAACGATCAAACTGACGTTCTGAATATGTACACTTTGCTCTTGCATGGCACGTTCCGAGTAATGACACAGAGAATTTTGAGGGTTTTTGATACCAGTCATGGTGAATGTTCTGGTAACGATGAAGATCACAGTTTTTCTCAAGGGTCTATGACCAAAGTTAACATAAAATAAAAAACAATGGAAAGGTCAGATTTACATGGCTTCATTTAACTAACAAATAAACTAATAGATAAACTGAAGCTGTGAAATCGTCATTAGTATGTGTACAGAACCCTGGATAATAAACAGAAAATATACTATACAAATATGTGAATAATATGTGTGATGGCACAGTTAAATAGGCGTATTTGCTTCGTTTTTGTCGCTAAAAATCCCGTAATTTTGGCGTCGGAACGCAGCGCGACTAAGATGATGTATTCCAATCTGGCCTGAACGTGATTGCGCCCCGTGCGTCCGAGTATGGCCAAAATCCGGAAGCAAATGTCGTGACCCATGACCTCGACCCTGAAAGGTCAGGCTGATCACAGAAGCGTTGCGCTGATTGTTTACAGTTTTCAGAAGTACGGACGATCGCGAAGATGTTCATGGTTTGTTTTTTTAATGAAATGAAATGTTTATTTATTGAAAACAAATGATTTATATGTAAATATGTTCTATTAACAGCAATATTCGTGAATGAAACTAGAGGAAATACAATTTTTTACTATAAGCCAGTGAAATTTTATAGCAGCCATATTAACATTATGACTGGTCACATGACTGGTCATGTGTTTGGTCATGTGATATGTTGTTCCCTAAAATGTATTTTTAAATATTGTGAATTATTTTTGATAAATCATAACCATTTAGATGCATGTTTCTGCAAGGAAGACATAAAGCAGGTGTTTACAAATATAAAATGTGTTGATTTTCAAATACAGAATCATGTCAGATGCTGATGTTTGTGGTTCATTACTCTGCCTTTTGTGAGAAAAATCTTAAATAGGTACATCTATAAATAAAGTAAGGGTAGTTATTATTACATATATGTAAAGGCAATGCCATGAAAATTGCAACTGTATTCAAATTTGCGTCATTTTATGGATTCAAAACACGTCCTGATGCTTCAAATATTCATATTCTTTGCCAACCCTGGTCACATGATGTGTCATGTGATCAGTCACGTGACCTGGAAATACAAAACTTATGTATGAAAAAGTGGGAAATTTCATGCTGATTCAGAAAATATATGGTTTATTGGTACTTACTTAATTTTTACTCTAAGCAGTGTTCATGCAATGACCACACCCAAGATTTTATCAATATTTACATAAGGGGCCTGGTATATAGGAATACATTGGCCTTGGTAGTCAAGGGGTTAAACTGGTCCAATAATCATTTCCATTCAAGGTAATACATTACCAGGTCCATGGGACATTTGTGATTTAAAAATTTAAGTAGGACCATCCTGAACGACTGATAATTAGTGGCAATGAAAATAAACAAATATTTTTTATGGAACAAACTGCTTTCTTAATAACATTCACAACAAATTTTATTTCCTGTGTGCCACACACTTATGTGACTTAATTTTGCACTTTTGTAAATGTATCAAGATGTATCACAAGTATTGCATCATTGACAGGGTAACTTCAAGATGTTTCCTTTGAAAGATCCATAGCTTCTGCCTCAGTCATCAAGTGCTTTCAGTTCTCCAATCACAGAGTCTAATTATTAAACCAACTGTTCACTTAGAGAAGGTGTACTGGTAATTACATTTTGTACACTAGGTGTAAACAGTCGCTTCTTTCTATTGTAGTCCAAGCAGTAAATGCTTTAGTTTCAAAATCAAACTGGGTGTATACATGTATGTTAAAATGTCCTGTCTGGCCACTTGATATGTCTTACAGAAAAAAAAGCTGACTCTTCTCTTATTCAAACACTAGACATGGAAATTCAACAAACTATTCCTGGTACACTTTCTTTATTGTACTCCTACCCTGCAACTCAGTACAGACAACCTGTGCAATTATCTTTTTTGCTTACTTGTACTCAAACACGACTTCATGTCGCAGTGTGCTGCTTGTTGTTCAGCGTGGTAAACATTCAACTAGACAACATCCTGGGCATATCATCATGCAAATGTTATGACCAATGCCTATCCACAATACAGTGTTACTCAGAACTTGTACGCATCATGGCAGGAGGTGACCCCTGCCTATCCACAAATACATGTACACAGTATGGAAGATGACCCGGGCCTATCCTCAATCCAAATGCATTTACATGGTATGGAAGATGTCACAGACATATCCACAATACACATAATATATGCAATGGAAGATGACCTAAGCCAATCCACAATACACATACATGCACACAGTATGTACATGTAAGATGACTCAGCTGGCCTATATAGAATACAAAATGGGAGATGACCAAGGCCTATCAGCAATACAAACAGTCTGTACCTGTATCAGGATAGGCCTAAGTCATTTTCAATAATGTGTACCTGTATTGTGTTCAGGATAGGCCGGGGTCATCTTCCATAGCAGGTACCTGTATGTGTACCGGTATTCTGGATAGCCCAGAGTCACCTGCGAGGCTGAGTAATTGTTTCATGGATAGGCCTGGGTCATTGTATTTGCATAGGTTATAACATTTGCATGAAGTTTGGCTCAGGATGTCATCCAATTGACAGTTTACCACACTGCGCTCATTTATAGCTGCCTCTGAGGTTGCCGCAGTAGTGTCCTAAGGTGACGTTTTTGAAACACTGGTTTCATTTTGTTCACCACCCTTGCTGTCATTGGCTGCTGTTGTCTGCTTAGTTTTTAAAAATACACTGCAATCAGTGTTTCCTGACTATGTTAGAAGCATTGTTTACAAAGGACTTGTCATCATAAAACAACAAGGTCATTGCATGCAGCCATCTGAAAGCATGGCATATCACTTCATAAGTTACTGATTATAATAGTTTTCGGAGACTGCACACTAAAGCAAGGAAAGAATGACCACCCAGGGATGTTGAAAAATCTCTCTGCCTTTTAAAGGTGGAGCCTCCCTTTAAAAGGACGCGAAGCTATGGCGGCGTTCATTGTGTTAGTGGACACCAAACAGGCAACACAAGGGTACACGCTCCAGAAAATGCCACTTTTTAGTTTTCCCCGGCCACAAGAAGGCAGACAGACTGCCAAGCGGTCAGCGTAAAGTTGCTGCCGATCGAACTCTGTGGTTATATTCAAAGTCTAACGCGACTGGAAGACAATTTTTTAGGAAATTCGAGCGTTTGCATGGTGGGGAATCAATGACCGTTGGCGATTTGAACCGAACGTCAATCAAACGCTTGTATAAACTCTGTTTGCAGGATTAGCAAAAGGTGACTAAAGGTTGAGATCAGTTTATGTAATTAATGTTATAGAAATCAAACATCGTACTGGCCAAGTGTTTGACCTGAGATTGAAAAGTGCAGCTTTAACTACACTCTTGATCAGCCCCTGAAAAATAGCACTAACCGGTTTGGCAAAGGATAGTTGAAAAATATTTCCCAATCTGCAGACATTTTATTTGCCATTTCACACTCTTGCGAATGGCAGCGGAAACACTGCTGTTGTCATACACATTTGTAGTCCTTTTTTTAAAATACCCTCTTGAGTAGATCAAATGTATTACACCTCTACCATACTATTTAATCAGTAACTTTGTTGTGATAATCATGGCTTACACATTTTTGTTAAGTTATTTTCTCTTATTTAGCTGAATTTGCTAAAAAAAATTTCTTGGACTTGGCACTCTATGAATTGCCTAGTGAAATGCAGATGATATGATAAATGCACATGACTAGACATTCAATACATGTAGCTTCATTCGTAGGATCCATAAAACTGTTATGATGAAGTATATTCCAATGAGAGAATACATCTGGTATGCACATGTGATTTAGAATGTTTACATGTGTGTAATGCTTATCATCATTAGGGTTAAGGACATACAGAGTGTTTGCAATTCATTGTAGTACATCCCATCACCAAATGTATTTTAATCATTCCGGTTATCATTGTCATTTAAAGAGTTATAAGTAATCATGAGTCTATGTGTTTACAATTCAGGATCAGCAGTGAATGCTGTGCAATATCAAGGATGAGAAGTACCATTGACCTTGACAAAGAGCAAAGAGCTTTGGATTGGACTTGGACCATGATATTATAACGAATGATGAATGGAAATGATCAAACAACAGGTAAATTTCTTCCATTTTAGTCCTTGCACCACAGTATATATACACAAGTGGCTGTTGCAAAGATGTGCTGGAACTGGTATCTTGTAACTCGCACAAAGTGTTTTATATTAGTTGTCTTTATAGCTACACATGTCTAGCATGTTTACAATTACAAGAATACTAATTAGAAACACAGGTTCACAAAAATATTAGTGATACATGTCTGTATTTTAATTGACATTGCCAGCAGCAACTATGTAGGTACATCAGCTTTACACTAATTCATCCTGAATTATACACAACATGCATGTGACAGCAATCCTCATTATTAAACTGTGCAGGACACTGGTTGTAGCAAATATGTTTCATATGACATGAGCAAGAAGGAAAAGTGTGGTTTACATGTCTAGGTTAGAGAAACATGCATATAGCGGAGAGAAAAATAATGTTCTTTTTACACAAGAATTCTTGGATATGTAACAAACAAATAAACTTACTTTTTGTGAAGAGAAATTATTATCTTCCATGATTGGTCCATGATTGTCTTCCATGAGTTTATTATTATTACTATGTTAGGGAACAGGTGTGTATATTCATGCGACTTTAAGGCAGCATTTTACCACGCAAAGAAAGGAACCAACTACCAGGGACAGTTGTCTCAAGATGAAGACAGTGGGATTGCACCTCCATTTGGTAGAGGATTTCCTATTAGTCAGTATGGTGGAGAGGGGGAGAACGTGCACCCTTACACTGCTCAGCACACACATTTGTGTATGTTAGGATCAGAGGCTTCTAAACCATAGCACCTACCACAGATAAAGAGTGGGCAACTTAACAGACAATACCCTCAATACTAAGCATCATCAGATACAGCTAGTAGAGAACTGTTGAAGGTATATAATTATATACCTGGATATATAATTATATAATTATCTATTCAGCTCATAGAGAGGAAAAATTCAACTTTCAGAGCACTGAGAAAAGACAATTATTATTTCATGTCTCCCCTCAGTATCATGGTGATCTCTGTAGTATAGTAACGGACCTGTAGCTAGTTGTCACTTGTGATGAGTGTTTATAAACATTCCATTATACCTTCTTTTTCTGCTCCAGAGGGTGTACATGTCAATCAGGAACCAGATTTACATATACTTGTCAATAACATTGCAATGTGCACATGTATGATATACTTTGTTTCCCAATAAGCTTCCAGAAGAACAAGAAACTGGAGTTGATATTAAAAGAAATTGTGAAAAATTCATCAAAAATTACAGCTACGGGAGCCCAAATTTCATGGGGAGCTGTCATTATTTACGGACTAGAGGTCAGAGGGGGGATGTTGGAAGAATTTTATCGGAAACTTTAAATTTTGAGTACCCGACCAAACCATAATGAATTTGAGTTACCCCCTCCCATACATGGAAATTTTGACTGACCCCCACACTCAATTTTGAAAAGTTAAATTTCAATACATGTATTTCTATAATTTACATAAATACAGCAATAGTAAAGACCATTCAAATTCTTGTGTACCGTGCTAGATAATCATTGGTTATCTCATGACTGTTGAAAAAGGTGAAAGCAACAAAATGAAATTCAAAGTCACAACAAAACATGTCAAAGGTCACACTATAACTTAGTATACAACCACATACAGTTTTGTTTAATATGTATGGGTATCATAACAGGGTCCTCACTAGGATATTTGACAGGGTAGACTTTGAAAGAACATGCAGGGCTGATGGGGAAAGTGTCCGCCGAGCTTGCTCCCCTCCCTTGCATGGAAAGTTTGGAGAAATTGTAGTGTGCATTGGTGCAGTTTGGTGTAATCTAAGAGAGTATTTTCAATGTGTAATTGTACTGAGTAAAAATTTGTAGAAATTGATGTGTGAAGTGGTGCAATCTGCGAGGTGTTTCAATACATTTTGCACCAAAATTGAGTAACCCCCTTCTTTCTCTCAACATTTTGAATAACCCGGGCCCTATAGCTTTCAATATTTTGAGTGACCCCCTTCACATTCCTCTGCCCCAGGCTGTAACTAATGATGGCTCCCTAGGAGATATATCTTCAAGCTTGTGCGATATGGATTTCCGGCAATGTCAACTTGTCGACAAAAGGATACGGATAATGTTGCAGATTATTGCAAATTGGACTAACTCATGAATTCAGCACACCAAGTCACATTCCATTATCAAGAACAAAAGCTCAAAACTACATCTAAAGCTGGCTTTGGAGATAAAAACTATTGCTTGCAATCATCAACCCTCATTACTCACAACGTGCCATGCAAGAGCAAAGTGTACATATTCAGAACATCAGTTTGATCGTTAATGAGATTCATTGTTAAGTATGAAGTATTGTTGTCGGGGACCGCTTGGCAAATAAACTTAATATATTCCAAGATAGATTGCACAAAGAAACCACAGCAGTTGCCTGTCCCATTTTTCTCGAGGGTCTATGTTGCAATAAGTGAAAATATTTCAACAAAATTCACCTTTAGCAGTCAGACAAGCTTATGAAAAATAGAGATTTATATTTTTAATCATCACTTGTTTATTTGTATTCTAATGAATATTACTTTAAAAGAACAGACAAGGAATCAAATGGTTTTCTATTTTAGCTCTGCAGTTAGTGTGAATGAGCCTCTTTTATACCCTGGTAGTTGTGTGTTGTTGTTAGTCATCCGTCAACTTTTAACATTTTTGAGGGTGAATTTGTTTTTAAGCTTCCCTGTCAGCAAAGCAGAGCTAATCTAATGAGTGGATGTGTATTGTTGTTTGTCAGCTTTATAGCTCTGCTGTCAGTAATGCGGAGCTTATCAAATGGGCTGATTTTACGTCATTGCCCATCTCTCCCTACGTCCATCATCCGTCCGTAGGTCATCCATCACAATTGCCCTCTTCTTTGAAATCAAATAAATTGTCTGGTTGCTTTGAAATTGATACTCGTGCAGATTTGCATATTTCTATATTTAGGCATTTTTTTGCTATTTTTGGTCACAAAATCTACTTCTCTGAAATTGCTTGTCTGATTGCTTTGAAATTTTATATGCATTTCACTTGGGGTGACCTCATTTAAGGTAATTGTTCAAAATTTGGTGAAATATGCAAATTTGTATTTTGAGGCAATTTTTGTCATTTTTTAGTCCCCGTGGACACCGTCAGGGGGACTTATAGGTTTGGTCATGTCCGTGCATCCTTCTGTCCGTGCGTGCGTCCGTCCATTCACGCCGATATCTCAGAGATGCCTGGAGCGATTTCACTCACGCTTGGTACAAGGATTAAATCATACATATGCAAGTCGATTGTTTTGTGATATGATCCAATATGGCCACCATGGAGCCATTTTGTTAGGATTTTTTATGTGCAGAGCCATAACTCAGGCACATTTCAACCATACATATGCACGTCAATTTGTTTCATGAAATGATCCAATATGCCAGCATGACAGCCATTTTGCCTAAAATGCATGAAATGCATCGTGCTAGCCGTGAATTTCATCATTCAATTTCATGCCCTTGCTTTTGACTTTAGTGATAGGGGTCACTATGTTTTGAAATGCCCAATTTGGGGGGGGGGGGGTGTCAGTGTGTTTTAGAATTTTGACACAGCTCATACTTGTATAAAATGCTTGTGCCTGCCACAAATTTCATTATTAAGTTGCATTTTCGGCGCGCCCTTCGGCGCGAAACTTTAATGATAATAAGACATATTTATCGGAGCCCCGTCCTAATGCGAAACGTAATATATCAGGCATACATACATCTGAGATATCTGTATGTTTAAAATTTTTCGGCGCGCCCTTCAGGTGCATTTCTTTAAAATATCAAATAATACTTTTCAGCATCCCCTTCAGCTGCATGACTTTCATATCTCAGATATATATATATACATCAGAGATATCTGCATGTTTAATATTTTTTGGCGTGCCCTTCGGGCGCAGTAAATTAATATATCAGAGATATATGTCAGAAATATCTTGATGTCTGTAAATTGAAAGTCTGTTTTGCAAAGTGTACTAATCATTATGAAATCTGCAGTTCATATGAAAAGCATGACAAGCTCCTGATACTTTTCTGTTTTCTCTGTGAGAATTCAGTATTAGAAAGCAACATGCACTAATATTTCACAATCACATTTTTCTTACAACAGTTCTGGACATCTGGTTATGCATGAAAAGAGTGGAGTACATTCACAGCTCATTCAAAATACTGTATTCAAACTTTAGAATAGACACTTTTAAGTTCCTATCTTACAACTGACATGACAACAATTCCATTAAAACACAGAATGACTGAATGTTTAAAATATACCAAGAAAATTATATATATATATATATATATATATATATATATAATAGAGAGAGAGAGAGAGAGAGAGAGGAGAGAGAGGCACAGATTGCATTGTTTGTCGCTTACAACATATGCAATCAGCAGCCCAAACGTTTCAGTCGATCACAACCACCGATGAGTGTAGGCGGCTCTGAAGTCCGTTGATGTATATGGCAAACAAATTGATTTTGCAACATCGCTGCATTAAAAAAATTCTGTGAAGAAAGAATCCCCTCCCCCCCCCCAAAAAAAAAAATTGCCAGGATTCACACGGGAAAAACAATCCAGTGGAACATGTAGAAAAAAATAATGCCCCCCAATCTTTCAGACCCCCCAAGGATATCAAATGGTCTACCTCAAATGCTTCGAGTAACAGGGGAGGGTCACTGATTTTCATGCACGGATAAGGGGATGTTCACTAATTTTTTGTGCAAGAAATTTTGAAGGGCCACTATTTTGATGTAGCGGTGTTTCGAAAAAAACCGGCCCACACCCAAGCCCTGTAGTTTCTGTCCCTTATTTGTAGCTGACGGCCAGTATAATTAAAATTGACCAGCACTTCTACTCATCAGATTTGGTCGTAGCTTTTAAAGACTATTTCACCTTTGGTGAACATTGCTAGCATTAACAGACATATGATTAACAAGCATGGCCATGGAAACCACATATTCTTCAAGCGACATCATGTTTGATATTTTCCCGATGTATGAAACGTGCTTTTCCGAGCATTAATAATAAATACCTCCAGCCTATGGGTAACCGACTATTGCCGAGAGCAAATGAGTTGTGTTTTGAGTATGGCTGCTTGATTGATCTCGACTGTCCATAGGAATACCGTCGTTGAAAACGTTTTTTTTCGTGCAGCATTGTGATCGAGTCTGAAGCAAAGAATTACATTATCTTATTATTTGAAACACGACGGCGCCGATGTTGCAAATTTCAACACGATCTAACACGTGCCGTACTACACCGTTTGACGTTTAGAAGTATCGGATGATGCATTGGGTTTTAAGTGTACTTTTGTCTTCAATGTGGCATTTTGCCAGTTGCAAACTGTCAGATATTCAACTTCCTTGCAGAAAATACGCAATACATGTGTCATCAAGGTGAAAAATCAAGAGTACATGAAGTAGTCCGGCCCAACATAATCAGAAAATTTCTTCAAATTCTTGACATCCAGGCTTGCCCAGCAACCCCTGACACGTTTGTGCGGAAATTTTAGAACTGGCGGCCTACTATGATGAAGATTGTTTTTATTGAAGAATATGAATGAATTCCAAAGTGACGTATTTTTTTTTTGCAAAAACTTATCTTTGTCTGTACACGGAACTTCAAGTTTTTGAACACGTGCTGCACAATCAGGCTATTTGTTCGTTTAGAAATCTAGTAATGAACTGCCTCAGAATCGGTCTCAACATTTTCATTTGGGGTCAAAAGACTTACTTGTTTTCGGATGTTGTCATGTCAAAGAAAGATCCTGTCACTGTTGATCTCTTTACCAGAAACTATGATGTGAAACTTTTATTAGTCCCCGCGGACGAAGTCCGGCAGGGACTTATACATTGGGTCCCGTCCATCCGTCTGTCCGCCAGCCCTTCGTCCGTCCGCAGCCGTTTCTCAGACACTGCTGAACCAATTTTGTTCAAACTTGGCACAAAGACAAAGCACTAAGCTTATGACCTACAGATGCACGTCGATTTATTTTGCAATATGATTCAATATGGCCGCAAGGTGGCCATATTTTTGCGATTTTTCATGTCTTTGAACCATAACTCAAACATCCTTGAACCGATTCTGTTCAAACTTAGCACAAAGGCATAACACTAAGGCCTAAATATGCATGTTGAATTATATTGCGATACGATCGAATATGGGCGTGAGGCGGCCATTTTGTTGCGATTTTTCATGTTTTTAACCATAACTCAAACATCCTTGAACCGATTTTGTTTAAACATGTCACAAAGGCAAAGCACTATTGCATACAAATGCATGTATCAATTAACCTTGCGATAGGAGCCATATGGCTGCAGAACTGCCATTTTGTTGGAATTTTGCATGTCTTTGAAGCTTAATTCAAAGGTCATTACACCGATTTTGTCCAAACTTGGCACAAAGATCATGCACTATGGCATACATATACATGTCAATGCACTTTGTGATATGTTCCAATATGGTTGCCAGATTGTCATTTTTTCCCAATATCACTGCCAGATGGTCATTTTTGGATTTCTTCATGTCTTTGAGGCTTCATCCTATGCAAATATTCCTTATCCAATGTTGTTGAGACTTAGTACAAAGATAAAGTACTATGGCATACATATGCATGTCTACTAATTTTGTTCTATGATCCATATGGTCAATAGAGACAACCATTTGATTTCAATTTTGGTGTGATTTTTTATGTCTTTGAAACATAAACATTTGTCCACTGTCCTTCGATAGACTATTTTATTTAACCCTTACGAAAAAGGCTCTATAGAACTCTACAGAGTTCTATAGGTTAAAGATATTCAATAGCTATCTATAGAAGTTTAATAGAAGTTTATAGAGTTTTGGCCCACTTTTTCTATAGAACTCTATGGAAAACACAAGATTCCATAGAACTCTATTTAATTCTATAGAACATTTTTCGCAACGGAAACTTGATATGGCTGCATTCTTGTGCACATTAATTTGATTCATTATATGATCCGAAATGGCTGATTATAAAACACATACCCGATCCCATACCATTTCTAAAATTCAACCGAACCATGTGTATAGTATGTGCCATCATGACACTAGAGGCAGTGAGGGCATCGTTATGTGTGATGTAATCAAAAGTTCCTTCAGTGGTCATTACCGGCAGAGATGGGTCAATTTTATTGAACGTTCCTCAGATTACTTTATTATGCAAGTCACAGGCCTGATGCACCCATTGCATCAATGTCATTCCACAGCTACCTAGACACCAAAGATTATAACAAAACAGACAAGCAGGGACTGTGTCATCAACGATGACTTGTTGATCTTAGCATGGACGCACCATAGTCTGTAGTACGTCCATAATCTGAAATACGAGTAACCCATGTGTTTTCGTGCCCTGGCTCGTCATTGTCTCTGTCATCGGGATGATGCATTGCTTTTTTATGTGATAGCCCTGCGTACGGATGCTGTGTGTTCCGGTGTTATATGGCCTGTAACCGAGGCCGTCCGCCGGGAACACACAGCATCGTATACGCAAAGCAATGTTTGTGATAGAGTGGCCTGTATGTCTCGTTGTTGTTGTATCATTTTACATCGCGTTGGTAACTGTTTGTTTCGTATCCCAGCATATCATTGTTCCGCAATTAGAGAATAAACATCGTCGATTGGGATTAGGAAAAGTCTTCGCCAAATAAACTGAGTTTACAGAAATTGACAAGGACCACTTCATCAATATCCAATAGTACGCATTCAAATGAGAGGCGGAGACCAGTGACAAAACAGTGGGTTTCAAAACTATGGCTATAAGGAAGGCTACGGAACAGTTATCCAAAAATACTAGACTGAGTAAACTTTTTTGTAATGTTCGTTCTTTCATTTTGGTCCATGTTTCTTTAGTCAGTTACTTTCTTCTCATGAGTTATAGTTCTCCAAGATAATGTATTCACGCAGTTACATTTTTGTCTGTATGGTATTCTTTTGCCTCTTGAGTAGATTTTAGCTTAGTTTTTATTTTTGTGGCGCTTTCAAAGTTCAAACAGTTGGTTGTGTCCTGTTGACATTGGTTGTTTTTTTAGTTGGTTGATTCCCTTGTAGTAATTCTGTTCAGTGATCTCGTCGTTTTGAAAGTTTTCTCACAGCGATTACATACGAACGCAAGTTTGAAATGACAATATAATAAAGAAAATTGAAATTTCAGAAAACTCATACTCAGAAATTTCATTCTTTCACAATTCTAACCCACTTGTAAGTGTACATTTACGTAGCCTATTCCATGTATGTAGTAGGCTCGAACATTTGCTATGTGTTGCATTGTCGTAGGTATGCGATTTGAAACATAATAATTGTTTTAAAATGAATGAGCCTTTTAAAATCAAAAAGAAGACAGAAAACATGTTCTTGTTTATCCTATTACTCGAAAATATAATCATATTAAACAAACCTAACACTCTAAATTTCAAACTTACGGATCCAATCCGCGTCAATAGTAGTGTAGTTTCCGTCTCCAAGGTGTCCTTTATCGGGGAATTACTTGATGTGAATCGGTATTTTCGGAGTAGACATCCTCAAATTCATAAAGTTGAGCTGACTTCCGCGAGAACTTGTTCGTTGGAAAAATATCATTTATCGGGCATTGCTCGATGTGAATCTTTGTATTTTCTATACGGAAAGTTGAGGTGACTTCGGGAACTCGCTCGTCGGCAAATTAGCTGGCTTGGCAATAGTAGCTTTCGTGCTTTAGGGAAATATCTCGCTTGGTGACGAGAGATGACGGACAACCCAAATCAGTCTTCACACCGGGTTCGGTATCTCCACCAACGGTCAATCAACACAATGTCGTAACATTGAAAGATGGTGGAACTATTAACGACGATTGATGATTTAGAACTTGAACTTGTTATTGAATATGGAACCATGCCTAGGCCTTACAGCATAGCTACTGATACACTAGTCAATGAGTCTGCCTGTGAGTGTCTGGCGGGTGATTGAGTCCTGTCTCCCTTGCCTGAGTTAGTCTTAGTTAGTCATGTTAGTGTGTGTGTGTGTCCATTTAGACAGTATCTTGGGCATGTCGGATATCAACTCCATAACAATAAGATTACTTGATTTCTACCGACGTTCATCCGACGTTGGTACAAATGATCACTTGCCCGTGCATAGCATTCTACAATTCTATTCAATGCTTTTAATAAATTAAAATGTAAATTAAAGCTGCAAGCAGCGTTGGCGCTGCCCAAGCCTAATATTACTTATACACACAAAAATTGACCTTGAAATCGGGTATTGAGAAAAGATTTTTATCTTATAGTACTCGTCATGTACCAAAATTCGGCCCTCTTGCCCTATTTGTCAGCCTAGAATTAGATATGCATATAGTTAATAAGGTCTGGGCAGGTGCGATTTTGCCAAAATATTTCTATCCCAAAGTACTCCATGTGTATTGAAATTTGGCTCTCGAGGTCATTTAGCTAAATTAGATTAAGATATGAGCATAATTAATTAGGTCTGGTCACGTGCCATATTGACAAAAGATTTCTAGCCGATAGTACTCCTTGTGTACCAAAAAGCGGCACTCTAGCCCTATTGGTTAGCTTAGAATTAGATATGTGCATAATTAATGAGTCTGGTCATGTGACATATTGACTCTTTTACACAAGTATGAGCTCTTTGTTACCAATCAGTAAATTTGGTGCGTTCGTAGGGACGAAAGAGATCACTTCAAGGATGACATGAGTAAAATTTTGACTCAATCGGTGGTTTAGTTTTGGAAAAGTAGATTTTTGAAGATTAAATTGGTATTTTTCGAAAATCAAATATGGCGGACAAGTAACGTGACTGATCCAAATGTCTTTCACAAACTTGAAAGAGAGAACTCTAAGGATGACAAGAGTAAAATTTCAGCTCAATCGGTGTTTTAGTTCTGCAGAAGAAGATTTTTGAAGATTAAATTGGTATTTTTTGAAAATCCAATATGGCGGCCAGATCACGTGACCAATCGAAATGTTTTTCTCAAACTTGAAAGAGATCACTCTAAGGATGATATGAGTAAAATTTCAGTTCAATCGGTGTGTTGGTTCTGGAGAAGAAGATTTTTAATGATTAAATTGCGATTTTCGTAAAATCCAAGATGGCGGCCAAATCACGTGACCGATCCAAATGTCGTTTGCAAACTTGAAAGAGATCACTCTAAGGAAGACATGTGTAAAATTTCAGCCTAATCAGTGTTTTCATTCTGGAGAAAAAGATTTTTGAAGATGAAACTGCGATTTTTGCAAAATCCAATATGGCGGCCAAATCACGTGACCGATCGAAATGTCTTTCGCAAACTTGAAAGAGATCACTCTAAGGATGACATGAGTAAAATTTCAGCTCAAACGGTGTTTTGGTTCTGGAGAAGAAGATTTTTAAAGATTAAAAGGGTATTTTTCGAAAATCCAATATGGCGGCCAAAGTCATGTGACCGCATGCGATTTTATTTACAAAATCTCAAGACCTTAGGTCATGCTTGCTATGTAAAAAAATTCAAATTGACCAGACCCCTAGATCATCAGGAGAAGCCGTTTTTAGGTTTTTGGAAAATCCAATATGGCCGCCAGGTCACGTGACCAATAAAAAATTCAAGGGTCAGGTGCACCACTTCTCATTGGCCCCCATCATTGTACCAAGTTTGAAATGTTTAGCATAGGCGTTATTCAAGTTCTAGGCTGGCAAAAAATTGACACAAGAAGAAAGAAAAATTCCAACGAAACCAATAGGTGCCCAAGCTTGGGCTTGGGCACCTAATAACAGCTTCAAACATTACATACAAGTGGTTGAAATTCAACGGAACACAGGGGTAGTACACAAAATACCTCCATGAGAGAGATAGGTTACTGACTGAATTTTAAATGTGTAAACAGTAAGACAATGTTGTTGAAACACTGCTGGTATTTAGTGACGCCAGTATTATAAAGTCCAATTCGAGAAGAATTGTGCGGGATTTATTGCGTCAAAAAAGATAACGTATCGTTAGGGTGAATAATTAATTCTTTTGCGCCAATTTGGAAGACTATGACAAAGGTTTCAGGCAGAAAATACTCGAGTAATTTCTTACAAATTTATAAAAACTCTCTGTAACCTTTTGTTTGGTTACTTGAATTATCATGAAGAAAAAACACACACACGCTCACCCCCTTCTCCAATTTTCGGAAAAAATAAATCTTTAGAATAGGTTACTTCTCCAATTTTCAAAGAGACAAAAACTTCTAGTCTCGGTTAAACGTCGTAACACGCTACACCATAGCTGTCTCTTTGGCGAGTAAAAAGTGACCATCTTACAGCCCATTACACCTCGCTACACTTCGTTACGTTCGCTACACCCCCTTCTCCAATTATCACAAAATTTTACTCCTAGACTTGGTTACACTTCGCTACACGTTCTTAACTACGCTACAAGATTGGTGTCTCTCTAGCAAGTAAAAAAGTGACCATCTTACAGTGTTACGTGCAGAGAAAACGAACAAAAGGGTGAACTCAGCAGTTAACGTTTAAACAAAATTTATTACGAAAATAAAACTAATTGCTAAGTCAGGGATAGAGTACAAGCTTTAAAAGTGTACAGACTACTTATCTCAGCTGGACGGCAAAGCTCCAGTCCCAGAGTTGTAACAGTCAGTCGGACGAATGAACAGTCCTCGGCTTGCAGGCTTGTAGTTGCACAAAGTCCACAGCACAAATCCAGCGCCGGCAGTGAAGGTCTTGAAAAGTCTTGAGAATGACTACTGCTGGAGTTTAGTAACACACAAGAGACACGATCCCAAAAGTCTGACTGGAAGCTGTGCACGTCCCTTTTATAAAGGCATATAAGAACAATCTAGAACTTTTATTGACATGCTAATTACTGTTCTAAAATTATCTCTCTTACACAACTAATCAACTTTCCAGAACATTCCAAACATGACTAATTGAATTCAAGGTTGTGAGGTCATTAAGGGCAGTGACCTTGAGAATGTTCTAGACTAATTGAACTCTGGTCATGATGAGTGTGGGGTAAATGACCTACATAACACACCCCCTCTTCAAAAAGAAAATTTTTTCAATGAAAAATCTTTCTTTTACAAATGTAATCTTAAAGTGTGAACAACAATAAGTTCTAAATACGAGAGAGACAGTCTGCAATTAAATTGTCTCTGCCTTTGATATGTCTAATGTCAAGATTAAACTCCTGTAACATTAAACTCCATCTTAGCAATCTCTGATTTTTGCCTTTGAATTTCTGCAGAAAAACAAGAGGGTTGTGATCAATATAAACCACTATTGGCTGATTTGAAGAAGTAACATAAACTTCAAAATGCTGTAAAGCTAATATCAAAGATAAACACTCTTTTTCAATTGTGGAGTAGTTTCTCTGGGATTTGTTAAATTTGCGTGAAAAATAGCAAACAGGATGATCTACACCATGACTATCCTCTTGCAATTTGGTATTGGAAAACTTGAAATGGCACTGAATTTGGCATAAAGTATGCATGGCAAAGTCCGGTTATTTTTATTGAGTTCGATAAAGTCATTGTTCGGCAAATACTTGGCTTCCTCTTGGAGATATTCCGCTTTTGCAGGATTCAGTCCGTCTGGATGTTGCTCCACTGGATTACTGTCGCTGACATCTTCGTTGTGATAGGTGATGTTTGTCCTCGTTGGAAGATCTTGAAACAGGTGTTTATATTCATGGAGCAGTTCTGTTGTTGTCCTGTTGTTGTTGTCCTGTTGTTGTTGTTGTTCTGGCTGGAGGTGTGCCAACTTTGTAGACTCCAGCTTCTCCAGGATTTCTGAGTTCTGAAGCTTGACCGAGCCCAGCTTTGAGTTTAGAGTATTTTCACTCAAGTCAGTTTCAGTATCACTATCTTCATAATGGCCAGAACTGACGGTACTGACAGGCTGAGTTATAGTAGGATTATCCCTATCCAAATATGGCTTAAGCATATTTATGTGACATAGCTGTTTTTGTTTTCGCCTGTCAGGTGTTATTATGATGTAATTTAAATCACTCAATTTCTTATCAATTAGATATGGCCCAAAGTAACGAGCATGGAGTGGTTTTCCAGGAATTGGAAGTAGAACAAGAACCTTTTGACCGGGTTCAAACTTCCGTTTTGAGGTGCTTTTATCATATTTGGTTTTCATTGACTGCTGAGATGACTCAAGATTTTCTCTGGCTAATTCACATGCTTTAGAGAGTTTTGTACGAAAATCTGACACATATTGCAAAATATTCAGACAATCATCATCGTCTGATAGGAATTTCTCTTTAACGAGCTTAAGTGGGCCACGGACTGTATGTCCAAATACAAGCTCAAATGGGCTAAAACCAAGAGACTCCTGAATTGACTCTCTAACAGCAAAGAGCAGAAAATGAATTCCTTCATCCCACTGCTTCTCTGTGTCAAAACAGTAGGTCCTAACCATGTTTTTCAAAGTTTGATGAAATCGCTCAAGAGCACCCTGACTTTCTGGATGATAGGCGGACGACCTATACTGTTTAATGCCTAGCTGATCCATTACTTGTTGAAAAATACCAGACATAAAGTTGGAGCCTTGATCGGACTGGACACATTTAGGGAGGCCAAATAAAGTGAAAATTTGACTAAAGCTCTCACTATAGTCTTTGTCTTTATGTTTCTCAGTGGTATGGCTTCTGGGAACCGGGTTGATGTACACATAATTGTCAACATATACTCATTTCCTGATCTTGTTTTTGGTAGGGGCCCAACACAGTCTATTAGAATCCTACTAAATGGTTCTTGAAATGCAGGAATTGGCTGTAAAGGGGCCTTTGGAATGGTCTGATTTGGCTTTCCTACCATTTGACATGTGTGACAAGTTTTACAGAAATGTGCTACATCCTGCCTGAGATTAGGCCAATAAAAGTGACTGAGAATTTTGTGATAAGTTTTCCTTACTCCCAATGACCAGCCCAGGGCGTTTCATGGGCCAGGCGCAATATTTCAGCATGGTAGGGCTTTGGAACCACAATTTGATGTTTTATAGCCCAATCGTCATCAACCAAAACATCTGGAGGTCTCCATTTACGCATGAGAATACCAGACTTTGTATAATAGGAAACAGAGCTATCTGAAGTTTTACCTTCATCATCTACCCTGTCAAACAAAGACAAAATATCTGGGTCTTTGTGTTGTTCTGCAATGAGATTTGATCTAGAAAATGTCTGACTTTGGTCAGCAGAAGTTTTACTGGAAGTTTCAAATCCACGAGGGATAACGGAATGATCCGTGTCAAACACCTGACTGAGAAAGGTGTCATTTAAGTCAACATCTGTGACATTATTTTGAGAGTATTTGATTCTCGGAAGTTTTCTTTGACATGGCTCGAGTAATGGCACATGAAGGAAATAAATCGGGTATCTCTTGTTCAATTGGCTCTGGATCCTGATCTAAACTAGGATTATCAGTCACAAGTGGATTAGCGATGACCTTGTCCCCAGCAAGGTCGTTTCCAAGAAGAAGGTGAATCCCTTCGAAAGGCAAAAAAGGCCTAATACCTAAAGCCACAGGTCCAGAAACAAAGTCCGAAGACAAATAGACATTATGGAGAGGACAGGAATGTAGTCATTACAATCTACCCCCTTAATAAGAACTTTAGAACCTGAAAATGACTTTTCAGAAAACGGCAGGGTATCTGCCAACAAAAGAGACTGGGAAGCCCCGGTATCTCTTAAAATTTGACAGGGGTAGCGGAAGAGAAATCACTAGAAAGTGATATAAAACCATTATGAATAAATGGCTCGAAAATACCCATAATGCTATCTTGAGAAGAATGACCTTGACCTCATTAATTGGGGATGAGAGGGGTTTAACCTCAGAAAATGTGTTGCACACATTATTAGACTCTAATTGAGTTGATGAAGAAATAAAGCCGGTTGGCTTAGATCCACTTTGACCACTTTGACCTTCACGTTTTCTTTTCAATTTGAAACACTCTGACATTAAATGGCCGTCTTTCTTACAATAATTACAAGAAAGTGTACCAAACTGTTTGTCAGAAGGAGATTGAGACTTGGGATCTGATGATGTGGGAGTGTTACTTGAATTTTGTGAACTGTTGTCATTTGATTTCCTACTCTCCTTTGAGAAATTCTTGGATGAAAAGGAGGAGTTAAATTTACCTGCATTGTTTCTGTATGAAAAGGACTGGGATGGTTTGCTGAGAAATGAAGATTTGTGGGTCAATGAATAATCATCGGCCAAACGTGCAGCAACCTCTAATGTATCTGCCTTTTGTTCATTGATAAACGTCTTGATGTCACTCCGGATGCACCTTTTAAATTCCTCAATCAAAACAAGTTGTCGTAATTTGTCATAATTCTGACTGACCTTTTCAGAAGAGCACCAACGATCAAACAGTTGTTCTTTTGTTCGAGCAAATTCAACATAAGTTTGATCCTTCACCTTCTCAGAATCCCTAAATTTCTGACGGTAAGCTTCAGGCACCAACTCATAGCCCTTGAGAATTAATTCCTTCACAGAATCATAATCTGAAGCCTGCTCTACTGACAACTGAATGTAAATTTCTCTGGCTTTACCCACCAAAGCACTCTGCAAAAGCATAGACCAGGACTCCTTAGGCCAATTCAGACTCTGAGCAATTTTCTCAAAATGAAGGAAATATTTATCAACATCCTTTTCTTGGAAAGGGGGAAACTAACCTGAAATGCTTAGTGATGTCAAACTTGTCTGAAGGGAAGAATTTTCCTGACTGTCCAAGCTCTAAACGTTTTATTTCTACCTGTAATCGCTGTTCTTCTAATCGCAATCTTTTTCTCTCTGTCTTTCTTCCATTTCTAATCTTTCCTGCCTTTCTTTTTCTTTCTGTCTTTCTTCCATTTGTAATTCTAGTTTCTTAATCTCCAAATTGTCCGCAATTCTAATTCTAATTTTCTGAGTTCAGAGGAAGACTCAGGCTCATAATCTTTTAAGGCAGACTCCTCAAAATGGCCAGAATTAACTAAATGTTTTGCAATCTTGAACTGTATTCTCGCTTGCGCATAGATCTTTTGACATCTACTTTAAGGAAATTTGCCAGTGCTATGAGGTTGTCTTTTCTGAGGGAATTAAATGTGTCCTGATCAAGGTCATCCATAAATTCGTCTGGCTTAAATTCCGCCATGATTAAATTTCGCTGAGTTCACAGTATACAGTAGTTTTGAAAAGGCTGTCAAAATGTTGTCAAACGGCTCAAAATATTCGTATCCCGGACAAGCCCCCAATTTGTTACGTGCAGAGAAAACGAACAAAAGGGTGAACTCAGCAGTTAACGTTTAAACAAAATTTATTACGAAAATAAAACTAATTGCTAAGTCAGGGATAGAGTACAAGCTTTAAAAGTGTACAGACTACTTATCTCAGCTGGGACGGCAAAGCTCCAGTCCCAGAGTTGTAACAGTCAGTCGGACGAATGAACAGTCCTCCGGCTTGCAGGCTTGTAGTTGCACAAAGTCCACAGCACAAATCCAGCGCCGGCAGTGAAGGTCTTGAAAAGTCTTGAGAATGACTACTGCTGGAGTTTAGTAACACACAAGAGACACGATCCCAAAAGTCTGACTGGAAGCTGTGCACGTCCCTTTTATAAAGGCATATAAGAACAATCTAGAACTTTTATTGACATGCTAATTACTGTTCTAAAATTATCTCTCTTACACAACTAATCAACTTCCAGAACATTCCAAACATGACTAATTGAATTCAAGGTTGTGAGGTCATTAAGGGCAGTGACCTTGAGAATGTTCTAGACTAATTGAACTCTGGTCATGATGAGTGTGGGGTAAATGACCTACATAACAACAGCCCATTACACCTCGCTACACTTCATTGCGTTCGCTACACCCCTTCTCCAATTTGTACAAAATTTTACTTCTAGACTTGGTTACACTTCGCTACACTTTCTTAAGTACGTTACAAGATTGGTGTCTCTCTGGCGAGTAAAAAGTGACCATCTTGCAGCCCATTACACCTCACTACACTTCGTTAAGTTCGCTACACCCCCTTCTCCAATTTTTTACAAAATTTTACTTCTAGACTTGGTTACATTTGCTACATGTTCTTAACTACGCTACAAGATTGTTGTCTTTCTGGCGCGTAAAAAGTGACCATCTTACAGCCCCTTACACCTCGCTACACTTTGTTACGTTCACTACATCCCCTTCTCCAATCTTCACAAAATTTTACTCCTAGACTTGGTTACACTTCACTTGATGTTCTTAACTAAGCTACAAGATTGGTGTCTCTCTGGCGAGTAAAAAGTGACCATCTTACAGCCCCTTACACCTCGCTACACTTTGTTACGTTCACTACATCCCCTTCTCCAATCTTCACAAAATTTTACTCCTAGACTTGGTTACACTTCACTTGACGTTCTACCTAAGCTACAAGATTGGTGTCTCTCTGGCGAGTAAAAGTGACCATCTTACAGCCCATTACACCTCGCTACACTTCGTTACATTCGCTACCACCCCCTTCTCCAATTTTTAAAAATTTTACTTTTAGACTTGGTTACACCTTGCTACACGTTCTTAACTACGCTACAAGATTGGTGTCTCTCTGGCGAGTAAAAAGTGACCATCTTAAAGCCCATTACACCTCGCTACACTTCGTTACGTTCGCTACACCCCCTTCTCCAATTTTCACAAAATCTTACTCCTAGACTTGGTTACACTTCGCTACACGTGCTTAACTATGCTCCAAGATTGGTGTCTTTCTGGCGAGTAAAAAGTGACCATCTTACAGCCCATTACACCTCACTACACTTCGTTATGTTTGCTACACCCCCTTCTCCAATTTTCACAAAATTTTACTTCTAGACTTAGTTACACTTTGCTACACGTTCTTAACTACGCTACAAGATTGGTGTCTCTCTGGCGAGTAAAAAGTGACCATCTTACAGCCCATTACACCGCGCTTCACTTCTTTACGTTCGCTTTACCCCCTTCTCCAATTTTGACAAAATTTTACTCCTACTCTTGGTTACACTTCGCTACACATGCTTAACTATGCACCAAGATTGGTGTCTCTCTGGTGAGTAAAAAGTGACCATCTAACAGCCCATTACACCTCGCTACACTTCGTTACGTTCGCTACACCCCCTTCTCCAACTTTCACAAAATCTTACCCTAGACTTGGTTACACTTCGCTACACGTGCTTAACTACGCTACAAGATTGGTGTCTCTCTGGCGAGTAAAAAGTGACCATCTTACAACCCATTACATTTTGCTACACTTCGTACGTTCGCTACACCCCCTTCTCCAATTTTCACAAAATCTTACTCCTAGACTTTGTTACACTTCGCTACACGTGCTTAACTACGCGACAAGATTGGTGTCTCTCTGGCGAGTAAAAAGTGACCATCTTACAACCCATTACATTTTGCTACACTTCGTTACGTTCGCTACACCCCCTTCTCCAATTTTCACAAAATCTTACTCCTAGACTTTGTTACACTTTGCTACACGTGCTTAACTTAGCTAAAAAAGATTGGTGTCTCTCTGGCGAGTAAAAAGTGACCATCTTACAGCCCATTACACCTCGCTACACTTCGTTATGTTCGGTACACCCCCTTCTCCAATTTTTACAAAATTTTACTTCTCAGACTTGGTTACACTTCGCTACACGTTCTTAACTACGCTACAAGATTGGTGTCTCTCTGGCGAGTAAAAAGTGACCATCTTACAGCCCATTACACCTCACTACACTTCGTTACGTTCGCTACACCCCCTTCTCTAATTTTCACATAATTTTACTTCAAGACGTGGTTACACTTCGCTACACGTTCTTAACTACGCTACAGGATTGGTGTCTCTCTGGCGAGTAAAAAGTGACCATCTTACAGCCCATTACACCTCGCTACACTTCTATATGTTCGCTTTACCCCCTTCTCCAATTTTTAGAAAATTTTACTCCTACTCTTGGTTACACTTCGCTACACATGCTTAACTATGCACCAAGATTGGTGTCTCTCTGGCGAGTAAAAAGTGACCATCTTACAGCCCATTGCACCTCGCTATACTTCGTTACGTTCGCTACACCCCCGAGACGATGTGGGTACGTCATTTAGAGTGATCGGCGCGGTGTGACATATGTAGGCCTACTCAGATTTATACTGTATTCGCACAGTGCGATAGTTTGCAAAAAATTAATTTTATTTTTGTTTGCGGAGTGTAACTCTATAGTATGAATGCGGAGCAATTTTGAAACACTTGGAAGTTCCCGCTATCAGACTGTTATCAATGTGTTGTGACCAAAGGTCATGGACTTCCTTCTACGTCATAATTTGTTTATGTCAATCGGTGTTAAAGGTCACTGTGTAAATACGGCTAGTTTTCAATCTGGTTCGAATCCACAACATACGGCATCAGTCGCCTAGTGCTAGGAGAATTCATGGCGGCATCACTGTATGTGTTAAAGTAGTATATGATACACTGTAGTTATTATTTTAGCAATCTCCTTACTTTGTACGGCCAGGTTTTTCTTGTGCGCTTTCACGGAGGTACATGTATTTACGCGTAAAAAAATACTAATTTCAGTCATATAAAATGGTCACCCGCATACAGTACAGCACATTTCTTGGTTTCTAGTCAGCGGAAAAGTTGTCCACGTCATTTTTTGACACTTAATTGTCTCATCGGGCAACCGGTACTGGTGTTTCAGTTGCAGTTGCCAAACACGACTTCCACTTGCATTATTAATGTCTGTCCCTGGCAGAGTGCTATCTTGCTACAAAAATGTTCGCAAGTAAAATGGTATACAAATTTCATATCAAATAAAAGCAATTTGCAAAAGTAGCGAATTATCATCGCAATATTTATTAACTTTGTTCCCATTTTGTGTGTTGAAGCAACATTTCATGAATGGACAATGTCGGACACTAGCCCTACGAGTATGGCGACAGTGTCTGGCTTTGGCTACGTTTGGAGGTGGCATAGCCAAAGCCAGACACTCTCGCCATACTCTTAGGGCTATGTCGGACACATGTATTGGATCTTTCATGTTGTATACCTTTTCTCTCAAAAACATCACCAATGCCAGGTGGCGAAATTTCTGAAGACAGCAACTTTGCTGTTGCATTTTTGAGTGAATATGTTGTGGCCAATTGGGACCATGAAATTGACTTGATACGATGCAGCGGAGATGTAAGGCTGATACATCATGCGCCAGCGATGCAAGGCTGATACGGAGGTGGTAATGAAACGATATAGAAAATAAACAAACTGAGGCAACAGCGATAATGAGGTCATGTCGGAAACGATACGGAGGCGATTAGCGGTGATGCGGAGGCGATCTGAGGTGAAGGTCTATGCCATACTTTATCTGTAATATGCATTGGGAAATGCCGCCCCAATAACACAGATGTACTTTGCTAACGCTACACAGCCTGAACATGGTTCAATGCAGGACATAAATAGAACATATGCACCTGCTTGCAAGTGACATTTATAGTGATATTGCAACTTTTAGACTTTAATAGTGGAGTGCAACTCTTCATGCACGTATTGAGCTGATTTTTGGTGTAGTGATGCCATATCATATGTTCTGTACAGACACTGACTCTACAGAGGCATATTGGATTGTATATTTCCCAACATTTACAAAATTCACCCCTCTCTCCAGTAATGAAGCTACCAAGCATGTAATTCAATCACCGTAATTCAAACACCATAATCTAACGGGGACTGTGTCATCAGCGATGACTTGTTTAAATCAAGTAAGGCCAAGAAAATAAAAAGTTTGTTTCTCATCCTTGCGCGTGTCAATTCAGACCCGCCGTGTCAACTTTTTTTTCTGCTCATGAGGAAATCAAATTAAAAAAAAACCCGCAAAAATATGTGATCATGGTGGATAACACAATTGATCATGGTGAATAACACAGTGCTGTATAAAACAGAACTGTAAACAAAATAACTGACATTAGCATTCTATTCGGAACTGTACACATATGTCACTATAATATTACGCTGTCAAAACCGTGCATTGCTGCACTAAAAGTCAAACCGAAGAAATGTCACGTGTATGCGAAAATGATAAAGCTCTGCGTTTCATGCATTCCTATGCTATTTTCATGTTTTTACCTCCCATTTGCCATACATATATGGCACTTGGGAGGTTATATGGTTTAAAAAAGTCTGTATGTGAAATGTATGTCTGTCTGTTGTATGTATGTATGTGTGTATGTATGTATGTATGGATGTCTGTCCGTCCATCGCAAAAAGCTCAAAAACAGCTGCACGTATTGAGCTTATTTTTGGTGTAGTGATGCCATATATAATGTAAATGTGCCGTTTAAAATGAACTTTTAAGTCCTACAGATATGCTAATGAGGTAGAATAAAAAGCGAAAATGGTCAAAAATCAATAACTCAGGAACTACTCATCTGATCATTGTCATATTTGGGTTTTAGGTACCTTGGGCCAAACTCATTTAAACATATAGATTGATGTAAATATTTGATGCTTTCTATTTTCAATTAATTTTCTTTTCTCTTTTTGCCATTTTAGTAAAAAATGTTTTCCTCTTAAATCAATGGTTGGATCGCTTTAAAATTTGGCGTGTAGGTACCTTGTGAAAACTCAAAATAGAATTCATCAAAATTATGGCACAATTTGCACATTTGTATTTTTGGGCAATTTTTGCCATATTTGGTTAAAAAAATCTTCTTTGAAACTGTGTATGCCATTACTTTCTAATTGGAAGTGCAGGTTCCTAGGAGTGACCTGAAGATGACTCTGTGAACTCAAGCTGAAATTTGCAAATTTTGTGGTACTTTTGTCATGCTTCCAAATTTGGTACATAGGTGAAATGTAGTAGGTCATTCATTCAAAGTCAAGTACTGCCTGTGTGAATGAGCAGATTATGATTGTGCTGTTCCAGGCTGAGGTGCTATTTATAGGAATGATGCAATGTTAGACGGTAATTGATGTTTTAACTGAATTTGACTTACATTGTATGTAACTTTTGTACTGTATAAACCCTATCAAGTCACCCAGAAAAAAATAATAAAATATGATTTCAAATAATTGAATTAATGAGGATATCAACAAAGCCAAAATAATTTTAGTGTAGAATTATCAGAAAGTTCAACTTTTTGACAGTTCATAGTGAAATGCTTACCATCTTGAAGTATTAAAACATGTTACGGCAACTTTCCTGAATCCCAACTTTGACATATTCTGAACCATCATTTATTGTGCCCTGTATGTTATCTAAAGGAAATTGTTCATAATAGTTGTCATGATAGGGTGGTCAAATAAATAGAGATAAAGAGAGTTCTAATTTCTATTTATGGTTGACTTGGTAAAGATAAAATAAAATTACTTTTTGAGGAAAAAAATAGAGTGGTCAATTAAAAGAGTGGTCAAAGTGATAGGGTTTTTATGGTAAAGCTGGGCTGTAAGATTCCTCATGTGCTATTTATAGCAATTATGCAATCGTGTAAACAGTGCAATGAAAGTGTTACATGATTCCTTATAATGCTTTTGATGACCTTGAACTTCTTAAGTTTCAAACATTTGTCTCTTCTGTGTGCTTTCTCTGATTACCTACAGGCTCAACTTATTCAACAGAACTTATTTGCAATGTTAATTTGAGAGTTAAAATGTGCTTGGTTAATAGGATGAAAATACAGCTGAAGATTCTTTATAACCTGACAGATATGCTGTTTTTTATGACGTAGATCTTGATAAGCAAGTCTTGTTTACTTTAATTAGAATTTAACTAACTCTCATTTATTAGATACTATAGACTAATATAGTCTATAGAAGCTATTGGGATGGGTATCCGTCTGCCGTCAGTCTGTATGTATGTATGTATGTATGTATGTATGTATGTACATTTGTGAGGCGTCCGTCCACGTAGATATCTTGAGAACCGCAGTATTACTGATTTGATATTTGTTGTGTAGATAAAATGTATGATTTTGAGAAACTTTTGTTATTATTTTTTTATATTGTCGAATATATGCAAATAAGCGCCAAAAAAGGCGTTTTTGGGTAAAAAAGTTACTTCTTCATAACCACTAGTCAGACAGCTTATTATTTGGTATACAGGTCCCTAGGGATAACCCAACTTAGATTTGTTGAAATTGTGATGAAATATGCAAATCTGTATTTTAAGGATTTTTTCCCATTTTTGGTCAGGCCATCCTGAAATCAGCTATCAAAGATATCCATCTTCTTCATCAATACATGTGTCACAAAGGTTATTCTCTACATAACACGGCAGAGCTCTGTCAACTGTTGGGTGCTTGTTTTTTCAAAACTGCTGGTTAGACAGCTATTTGGTTTACAGGTCCCTAGGATGACCTTAGTGAGATAATTTCATACAGTCAGGAAATATTTAATTTTGTATCCATGTCTAAAGTAGCTTCAGGGACTTTGACCTATGTTTTTAGAAGTTATTTTTCATTCTACCATGTGTCGAGTCAGCTCGATTTTCTATATAAAACATTGGCTTCATGTACCTAACAGACCGCACAAATCTTGCTCGTACTAATTCCTCAATTCTGAACCAATGATAGTGAAAAGTGGCACGGTGATTCTTTGATTGATATACAAAATTCCTGTGGTTTTAGATTTTTGAATTTCTTGACAAAACTTGTTTTATTTGCATGTAATATTATTCCGATCGCTCAATTATACTCTTGTCCTCAATAAAATGGCGATCTTACAGCGTTTACATGTACAGAATCAGGGTCTTATATTGACGCATTTTAATCAGTTAGCGTCTCTTAAATTGTACAGACCAAATACCTGTGAAGTTGTCGTAATTTATACAAAACTTGGGGCAATATCAACGATGAAAATTCCAGTAAACTACAAAAATAACACAGAACGGAGGCGAACGGGCGCAGAGTCTCCACTGTAATCGTGTAGTGAACGTTATCGATCGATATTCTTTTATCCGAAATTGATACATTGTTGTCTTGCTCACTCGCTTGTAGTTCCCCGTTCACAATGGGGCCAAAGTACGCCAAAGTGCGCCAAAATGTGCGGAAACGTAAAAGTATCACCAAAACTGAAAAAAGTGTCGTCGATTTAATTTCAGTACAAGAAACCAACGGATACGTTGATGTTATGGTATATAAGTCAATATGGGTTATTGTGGAAATATTCATGACGTGACCTGAACACACGAGCGGCACGCGAGCAGATTTCGATGGATAATCTATTGAAAATAAATACAATGTTCGCCATCGTCAATAGCGACCGGCTGAAAGTGCTGTGACCTAGGGAATATGCTTTGCGGAATACCGTACACTCAGGCATACTCTTGGCCCAAAGTGCTCCATTTCCCTTCTAATATCGACGAGATATTGCTTCATCCTATGCAAACATTATGATTGGTAAACTTGAAAAACAAATCCTTGCTAATTATCCCTTCAAATCGTTGCATTGGAGAAGATTTATGTACGTTTCATATGGCTCAAAACTCTACAGGAACTCCTTCAAGTCCATGAATATTTTAATTCTATCCCTCTGTCACTCAAATTCACCATTGAATACAGCAAAACTGAAATTTCATTCTTGGACACTTTGATGATGATCAGGGAAAGTAAAATATGCACTAAGGAATGCAGCAAGTCAACTGACAAATACTCTCAGTCACCCTTATTACATATTTAGATAATCCTGTAAGGTCAAGCCCTATGCTATAACAGATATGTTCATCTACTAATGTATTAAATATAGAAGTTGAGAATATACATCGTTCAACAGATAGAAACTACAAGCAATCATCAATCGTAACTGTAATCAACAAAGCAGGAAATCACTCCCTGGAAAAAAAGCATTACATACATAAACAAATCATCGTTGATGACACAGTCCCCGCTTGTCCATTTTGTTATAATCTTTGGTGTCTAGGTAGCTGTGGTCTAGGTAGCTGTGGAATGACATCGATGCAACGTGACAGGCCTGTGACTTGCATAATAAAGTAATCTGAGGAACGTTCAATAAAATTGACCCATCTCTGCCGGTAATGACCACTGAAGGAACTTTTGATTACATCACGCAACGATGCCCTCACTGCCTCTAATGTCATGATGGCACATACCGGTACTATACTCATGGTTTGGTGGAATTTTAGAAATGGTATGTGATCGGGTATGTTGTTGTAATCAGCCATTTGGGATCATATAATGAAACAAATATATGTGCACAAGAATGTAGCCATATCACGTCTAAACAAAATCAGTCCATCGAAGGACAGTGACCTATGTTTATGTTTCAAAGACATAAAAAATCACACCAAAATTGAAACAAAATGGCTGTCTATTGACCATATGGATCAAAGCACAAAATTAGTAGACATGCATATGTATGCCATAGTACTTTATCTTTGTACCAAGTCTCAAAAACATTGGATAAGGAATATTTGCATATGATTAAGCCTCAAAGACATGAAGAAATCCAAAACTGACCATCTGGCAACCATATTGGAACATGTCACGAAGTACATTGACATGTATATGTATGCCATAGTGCATGATCTTTGTGCCAAGTTTGGACAAAATCGGTGTAATGACCTTTGAATTAAGCTTCAAAGACATGCAAAATTCCAACAAAATGGCAGTCCATATTGGCTCCTCTCGGAAGGTTAATTGATACATGCTTATGTATGCCATAGTGCTTTGCCTTTGTGCCATGTTTGAACAAAATCGGTTCAAGGATGTTTTAGTTATGGTTCAAAGACATGAAAAAATCGCAACAAAATGGCCGCCTCACGCCATATTGGATCGTATTGCAATATAATTCGACATGCATATGTACGCCGTAGTGTTATGCCCTTGTGCCAAGATTGAACAGAATCTGTTCAAGGATGTTTGAGTTATGGTTCAAAGACATGAAAAATCGCAAAAATATGGCCATCTTGCGGCCATATTGGATCGTATCGCAAAATAATCAATGTGCATCTGTAAGTCAGTCACAGTGCTATGCCATTGTGCGAAGTTTGAACAAAACGGTTCAAGGATGTTTGAGATATGGTTCAATGACACAATAAATCGCAAACAAAATGGTCGCCTCATGCCCATATTGGATTGTATCGCAATATAATTTTACATAATAAGCTTATGTACGCCATAGTGTTATGCCTTTGTGCTAAGTTTGAACAGAATGCGTTCAAGGATATTTGAGTTATGGTTCAAAGACATGAAAAATCGCAAAAATATGGCCACCTTGCAGCCATATTGAATTGTATCGCAAAATAAATCAATGTGCATCTGTAGGTCATAGTGCTATGCATTTGTGCCGACAGCCGGACGTAGGACGCATGGACGTACGGACGGACGGGACCCAATCTATAAGTCCCCGCCGGACTTCGTCCGCGGGGACTAAAACTAGACACACCGATCAGTCTATGAGGATTCCACTTGTGCTGACATACCAACCGTCCCTACCCAGCATCTCTTCGGTAATCAACAAAGATTGGTCTATCCTCCAATCAAATCAAGAGCAGAAGCCACATTTGACAAGCCAAATGTTGTAGCATTCCCACAACACCAAACATAAAGAAAATGTTGTTAAAACCCAGACTAAAACATCAACCACCATTACATAACCTGGCATTTGCACAACCTGCAACAAATGCAGAGCATGTCCCCAGGTGCGAAAACAAAGCAAACGTCCATCACCAACCAACTAACTGGGAAATCCTTACCTCGACATGTAACATGTAACACACGGAATATCATTTTCGTCATCATTTGTGTCAAGAGTGATAAATTATACATAAGCAAAATGAAACGTGAACTTTGTATCAGAAGTATTGAACATTTATACACTATGAGAACTCATAAAGGCACACTAGTGGCCCACTACTTTCATGAACCGGGGCACAAAATCAATCATTTCTGTTTCTCTGGTCTGTGTAAGTTTATTAGTCCCCATTGACACCGTCCGGGGGACTTATAGGTTTGGTCGTGTCCGTGCGTGTGCAACCATCCGTGCGTGCGTCCGTTCACGCAGATATCTCAGAGAGCGATTTCATTCAAACTTGGTACTAGGATTACTCCTTATGTCATACATATGCACTTCAATTTATTTCAAGACACGATCCAATATGGACCCAATGCGGCTATTTTGCTATGATTTTTTTCATGTAAGGACCATAACTTAGGCACATCTCAACTGATTTCATTGTAAGTTGGTACAAGGACATCAACCTTTGTCAAACATATGAACGTCAATTTGTTTTACGATACGATTCAATATGGCTGCATGGCGGCCACTTTGTTACGATTTTTTCATGTATCGAGCCATAACTCAGGCGCTAGGCACATCTCAACCGATTTTATTTTAAGTTGGTACAAGTACATCAACCTTTGTCATACATATGCACATCAATTTGTTTCATGATACAATTCAATTTGGCCTAGTGGCAGCCATTTTTTTACGATTCTCTTAAGATTTTTCATGTATGGAGCCATACAAGGACATCAACCTTTGTCATACGTATGCTTGTCAATTTATTTCTCGATATGATTCAATATGGCAGCGTGGCGGCCATTTTGTGACGATATTTTCATTTACAGAGCCATAACTCAGGCACATCTCAACCGATTTTATTTTAAGTTGGTAAAGGACACCATCCTTTGTCATACATGTGCTCGTCAATTTGTTTTACGATACAATTCAATATGGCCTAGTGACGACCATTTTGTTACGATTTTGTTACGATTTTCAGGTATGGCGCCATAATTCAGGCACATCTCAACTGATTGTCTTGTAAGTTGGTACAAGGACATCAACCTTTGTCATGCACATGTACAAACATTTGTTTCACAATACAATGCAATATGGCTGAGTGGCTGCCATTTCGTTACGATTTTTTTCATGTCCTGAAGCATAAGTCAGACATGTATCATCCAATTTATTAAAAGTTGGTACAAGGACATTGACTTATATCATACATATGCACGTCAATTTGTTTCACGATATGATCCAATATGGCGACATGGCTGCCATTTTGTTACAATTTTTTCATGTCCTGAGTCATAACTCAGACATATTTCCACCAATATCATTGAAAGTTGGTACAAGGATATTGACCTACGTCATACATACCGGTATGCACATCAGTTTGTTTCACGACATGAAGTAGATCATGTCAATCATTGAATATTCATAATTAGGCTGATATGTCAAAAAATACTGCATCAAATTTCATGAAACTTGGTACCCATGTTATTGCTTTAACAGTGAATAAAGACATTTATCAGTGTGATGGTAATTAATTTGTAATTGCATGTGTATAATGAACTTTTCTAATTAGAGTGATATGTCCACAAATACTGCATCAAACTTGATGAAACTTGGCACAGATGTTGATCTCAATGACACTTAATAGTGAATAAAGACAATTATCAGTGTGACGGTAATGAATTTGTAATTGCATGTGTATAATGAACTTTCCTAATTAGAGTGATATGTCCACAAACACTGCATCAAACTTGATGAAACTTGGCACAGATGTTGATCTCAATGACACTTAATAGTGAATAAAGACAATTTATCAGTGTGACGGTAATGAATTTGTAATTGCATGTGTATAATGAACTTTCCTAATTAGAGTGATATGTCCACAAATACTGCATCAAATTGATGAAACTTGGCACAGATGTTGATCTCAATGACACTAGCATTATCGTTTAAATTAATTGATAATTTGCATTTACATGATGAATTTTGTTTTTTGGGTGAACGTCCAGAAGCACTGCATCTAACTTTATGAAATATGGTACCGGTGATCTGTCAGTGTTACGATGGGATGTAAAAATGTTTGGCAACATCCTGTCGATTAATTACTGATTGACTCAGTTTATGACCTTTTGTTATTAGGATGGCGGCCTACATTGGTTTTGTTTTCACCACCATAGAACTCAATCATTCAGCCATTAAGCCCATCTATATCGGAGTAGTTTTTATCACAGACCTAATTAATGAACAGGACGCTATTCTATCCGATGACTTACAATAAAAGTACCCATTAACAAGAGGGGACTGTGTCATCACTGATTACTTCCTCCAAAGCAGATTAATCAGAAAACAATTAAAACTTCATTTTATTCATAATATTGGTTCTGTCACCCAAAGGTATTAATAAAAGGACTGGTAAAAGAGTAATACGGTTCTCATAGTTTAGCTTATCCGTTTCAAATAGGGAGTTTCATGGTCTCATTTTCACGTCATTGGCTTTGTACAAGCCAGCCAGTCACCAACGCTACTTTTATCCTGAGCAGTCACTTGTCTTCTTGTCTGTAATTTCATCGTTTTTGTTTTTACACATTCGTTTTGAGATCTCAATTTCCTTTGATCGACCAACATTTTAGTATTTTAAGAGTTGTTATATGTTTTTACTCCATTGCTCATTTTCTTTGTTACTAGTTCCATCTTGATGTAATTTTGTTGTTTTTTAGATTTCTGATAACATGATTAGAACTAATTTTGATAATGGATGGTGAATGTCATTTAATCTGCAAATCTAAGGTTATCTGTTTTTCTTTTTAAAGCGCAGTGGTCGTCGCGCTGCGCGTGCGTGATTTTTTTGTTGATAAACATAAATTTTTGTAAACATAAGTCTTCTCAACTTCAATCTGAGTGAGATGGGAGCAGTCCCCCACTTTGTTAAGGCCTTTGTAAGACTCAACATCATGCAATAGTAAAATATTAAGATCGGAAACGAACTTCAGTGGTGTATTTCTATCTATAAACTCGTGTAGAGCTACGAACATTGGGACACTACACTCAGCACATTATGTCGCTGAGTTTACTGCACGCAGACACAGTGAACAAAAAGGTTTGATCGCGCACGTTCATGCTGGTTGTACACAATGCTATGTACAGTACAGTGAAAATACATAACTAAAATGATCATCAGTGCCTATTTATGTAGACCTGCAACAAGCACAATGCCTAACACAAAAGTTACACTCAAGACCATGATCGGCAAGCCAGAGCAGGATACGGGAGATGTTGTTGGGAGACGGTCACCGCGTTGACGTACACGGATATAGAGAATCCGGTCCCACAACGTACCGGCCCGCGACGACTTGGCCCACAACCAACTGTTGATCACCATGTCTTACTTCTCCTAGTATTACGTGGTAAGAAATAGTAAAATGACAGGAAACAATAGACAAAATGAGCGGGTTTTCGTGGCATTTGGCAGGAAAATTGCACGGCTACACCGTGCATAGACGTATCGAGAGATCCTGTGCCCCGGTCCTGTGCACGGTCATGGCAGTGATCCAACCGCTAGCTGGTGTAGGCCTACCAGTGCTGGGCAAACTTCGTTGTTGTACCTCCTGATTGCCGGGTAGGTCTGAATCCTCTTTCAAGTGAGATAACCCCACATAACAAGAAGACCTATGAAAGGTCCTTCGCTTGACTTGATACCTGTACTCGGAATTCTCGTTTGCACCCCCAAACGGGGTAAACTTTGTAGTTGAGTTGGATTCTCCACAGCCGAGCGTAGCGCGCCATATACCCGGTTTGACACGGACGTTCATACAGACCACGGAACGGACAGATGCAGAGATGCTTCTTGCTGCAGCGGGCATTGCTCTGCGAGCTGTAGATTTCTGTAGTTTGGGTTGTTGTCTTTGTACTCCTGTCGGGCCTCTTGAAATGAAAGCTCTCGTCCTTGCTAGCGATGTCGAAAACTAGAGCCCGGTCGTTGATAGTCTGTTGGCGTATACATGCGTACACATTCGTACGTCTATATAGCTCTATGGCTCGAGCGATAACAGTAGCCGAGCCCCATTCAACTGATTCAAGAAAATCATGAGCAAATGTGATCTCAATCCAGCGTGCAATTATTGTTCAATATTCAGCAGATATTTAGCTTAGATTAATTGACCTTTTATTGCGTGTTACATTTGGTTAGTTGTATGCTTGTGACAGATCAGCCGCCATTTTAACAAGCGGCAATATCGCAAACATTACAATCAACCCGTAACATGTGCGGCGTTCTTGGATTTGTTTACAACAGAGGGGGACCCCCTCAGGAGGATGCGCAGCGCGACGACCACTGCGCTTTAAGTTACACACTTGTTTCTACTTGTAATATCACAACATTCAGCTATAAGGTACCTAACATTTTTGAGAAATTTGAAAAATATTGAAATCCAATTATCCTAAATTAGCTCCAATCGTGTTTGATGAATATTGCCGTGTGCAATCGAAACGTCAAGGTTTTAGGAATAAACTGTATTTTGGAACAGAGTTTTGTTTTTTATTCACTCTATTATTTTAGTTGTGTAAAAACAGCTTTTTACTGATAACCTGTGAAACTAAAGAAAATAGCTGCATCAATGCAAACAAAATATCTTGTCATTTTTCTTTTCTAAAAGATGTAACTGTATCAAATGTATTGTGAAATATTTAGTGCATGTTGCTTTTTATACTGCATTCTCATAGCGAAAACAGTTCAGTACAGGCATTTGTCATGCTTGTACCGCAGATTTCAAGTCTTTCAATTTGCAAACAGAAAGATATCTCTGATAAATATCTCTCATATATTAAAGGTCTGCGCTCAAAGGCTGCACAGAAAAATATATGTTTGTTATATTAAAGTTGCACGCCTGAAGGCACGCCGAAAAGTACAACGGAATGATGAAATTTGTGGCCATAGCTTTGTATGATAAAGTGCTTGGAAATTTGGTTTGAAAGGTTTTTATTTCTTTCCTTTGTCATATTTATGGAATTGTTTGTTTGTGTAAGTCATGTAATAGCTTCTATAGAAATCCTTGGTTTGATGCATTTCAATTTGATAAGAAGGGCTTTAAAAAAGATGTACATATCTGATGTCAAATGGCTCCATGGTTTCTATATAGGTTTGGGTTTGGAAGTTTCCCCATTTGTCTATGTTACTGCAATGTTTTGGTGGCAGTTTGGGATATACCATTATTATGTAGTCGTCGCAGCATCATAGACAGTGGAATTCGAATATCTAAAGAATGCTAGTTGTTACATGTTACCTTAGTCCTTGATTGTGCAACCATAGACCGCTAGAGAGACCAACAATTGCATACATATATGTATACAATAGTGGTAATCTCATTCTGGCTTGCCATATATGTGAGCAAAGTGTCATTGACGCTATTTTTTAAGGAAATTTTTTTTTACCAAATGCAGCACGCTTTTAAAGGCAAGTTTGTGGATGGCATTTCCGTGCACTCATTGAGTTGTGTCAGTTCTTGTAGACTTACATTCGCGACAGGTAACTGATTTTGGTAAGAGTAGGTCTTAGGGAGCATTGTCTTTTGCAGTTGGGGGAGAGGATTCGGTAAAAAATAAATGGTACCCACTCCAAATTAAATTCCCCACATCTGTAGTAGAATCCTGCAAATTGCTAAAACTTTAACCACAAACGCTTTTTGGCAGGTATCGCAAGCTGGTAGATAATACAGCATCTCTCTTCGACAAATGATCGCTGATGGCATCAGTGACATTGGACCTAAGTTGGTGACCACTACCTATTTAACTTACAGATTGATATATGGCGGGTGCCACATGTGGGGCAGGATGCGCTTACTATTTTCGAAACACCTGACATCACTTCTTGGCCTTTTGCCCAGAGGTCCATATATCTTTCTTTCATGAATTTGACTTTGTTGTGTGTACCGGTGCTTTACTGTCTGTTCTGTGCTGTTTTGTGTCTATGTTTATAACTAGTGTATTACGAATTTTGACCTTGTGTTATGGATTACGGATAGGTATGATTGCGATTATATGGAAGTATGGAATGCAGAAGAATAAGCTCCGAACTTACAGACTTTTTAAGACAAAATGTGAATTTAAAGTTACTTGCTATAAGATCTTTTACCTGTAGGAGGTGGCTGACAAAACTAAGAATTTCTGATCACAACCTACAAATAGAACTGGGTAGAAGGCCAATTCCAAAAGTTCCTGCAAATGAAAGATTCTGCAAGTTTTGTAAGTCTTTAGTTGAGGATGAATTTCACTTTGTTATAGAATGTCCAAAATACAGAACGTATCGAGATGGTCTATTTTCATCCACAAGTTTGTATAATCCAGGCTTTCTTGATTTGAATGACAGAGAAAAGTTCATGTATATCTTTACTCACAAAGATAAACTACCTCTGCCAAATTTATTTCTTGTACTTTAGTTTCTCCCCCAGCAGCAGCTTCATCCAGTGTTTTCTGAGTTTTGTAATTTTTGCCTTACCACACTCCTTGAGTGTGTTGTTGAGCAATAAAGTATTGTATTGTATTGTATTATTCTGTAAGCACATATCAGATTTGGTAGAAAATTAGTATGCAGGTCCCTTAAGGTTACTTTTGTCAGATTTGTTCATATTGTTGTGAAATGTTTTTAGTTGTATTTTGGGCATTTCCCCAATTTCTGGTAAAAGAAATTTCTCTGTAATTGATTGTCAACTTTGTATGCATGATTTTAGGGTTGGCTAGAAAATCATTTTCTCCTTAAGTCGTTTGATTGTTTGAAACTTGATATGTTTGATCCATGGCGCACCTCTGTTATGTTCAAATTGTGGAGAAATTCTCATATCTGTATTTTTTGGGCATTACTGAGGTAAAAAGGGAAATCCAGCGAATTGCCAGAACTATGTAACCACAAGCCAAATTTGGTTGAAACTTGCTATGCAGGTCCTTCGCAAGAGAGTTAAGGCAGGGGTCCAGACTGAATTTCGAGCTGAATTTCATTTCTCAAAAACTACCGATCATATTTTGATGAAATTTGGTACACATACGTAGTTTCGATAGCTCTTTCAGTAATGTCACTTAAATTTGCATAAAAGGTGTCACGTGATTTTATATCGATATTTTCGCGCCAAGTTCGCGTATATTATTTATCGGCATATTCCAACTTGTAAACCACATTTAAACTATATATTTTCGGCATATGATAATAGACTGGGTTCAGTACAATCGATCTACATCCTTTACAAAGAAAACGTCCTGAGTTAATCGCCTCATATTTGCGCCAATATACGTACGATTCGTAGGAAAAGTCAATTCTTGTTTGAATTTCGGTGATTTTTGAAAGAAACGTTACCAAATCATACATGTTAAAGGTATTGTTATAGAGATATTTTAAGCCTAAGTTTGGGGATAGCAAAAGTTCAGGAAAAAAATCCGATCTACAAGTTAGAATTTTCGAAAGAAATCAGGTCGCTTTGTGCACAATCAGGCCATCTTGCAAGCTATCCAAAAGGTCATGACCCGTCGCCTGTTACTGAAACGATTTGTAATTTGAGTTGGAAAGTGGCTGCACACATATCTCTCCTGTCTTGTATTTGCTTTAGTGTGTTTTCTGTCTGTATTGGTAGGTTTTTAGTGTGAAAATTAACAAATTGGTTGTTATAGCCATGGTGAGACGTGGAAGTATGTCTCCCACCACCGTGACCTTTTGACCCCTATGTTTCCAACAAGTTCATTCCTTAGTGGCTAAACATGGAGGTACCAAATGTACCTCCATGACATATGCACATCTGTTCCTCAATTTTACATTGTATCTATGTTGTTGATCTCTGCATTCTCATTGCAGGGAAGCAAGAATACTCATGTTTGGATCGTTTTGTGTCCGACTCTGTTCATTAACACTTTGTCACGTCCATCCTCATGCAATGGACTTTGGCCTCAGTATGGCTGATGTATGGATTCGTTTGTATACGATGATCGGCCTTTTCAATGTGTTCTGAGTCCACACAGTGCTTATAAGCTTATTACCTCCCATTTGCCATACATATATGGAATTCGGAGGTTATATGGTTGAAAAAAGTCTGTATGTGAGATGTCTGTCTGCCTGTCTGTATGTATGTATGTATGGATGTCTGTCCGTCCAACGCAAAACTCCGAAACGGCTGCACGTATAAAGCTGATTTTTGGTGTAGTGATGCCATATATGATGTAGATGTGCCGTTGTTAAAATGAACTTTTAAGTCATACAGATATGCTAATGAGGTAGAAAAAAAGCGAAAATGGTCAAAAATCAATAACTCACGAACTACTCTTCTAATCTTTGTCATATTTAGTTTTTAGGTACCTTGGGCCCCAATCATTCAAACATATAGATTTGGTGTCAATATTGGTGCTTTCTATTTTTAATGAATTTTTTTCTCTATTTTTTTACCATTTCAGTAAAAAATTGTTACCTCTGAAACCAATGGTCTGTTCGCTTTAAAATTTGGCATGCAGGTGGCTAGTGATAACTCAAAATAGAGTTCATCAAAATTTTGACAAAATTTGCATATTTGCATTTTTAGGGCAATTTTTTGCCATTTTTGGTTAAAAAAATCTTTGTTAAAACTGTGTATGCCATGACTTTCTAATTGGGTGTGCAGGTTCCTAGGAGTGACCTGAAGATGATTCTGTGAACTCATGCCGAAATTTGCAAATGTTGTGGTACTTTTTGTCATGCTTTCAAATTTGGTACACAGGTGAAATGTAGTAGGTCATTCATTCAAAGTCAAGTACTGCCTGTGTGGATGAGCAGATTATGATTGTGCTGTTCCAGGCTGAGGTGCTATTTATAGGAATGATGCAATGTTAGACAGTAATTGATATTTAACTGAATTTGACTACATGTATGTAACTCTTGTACTGTATAAACCCTATCAATTCACCCAGAAAAAATAATAAAATATGATTTTAAATAATTGAATTAATTAGGAAATCAACAAAGCCAAAATAATTTGAGTCTAAAATTATTAGAAAGTTCAATTTTTTTGACATTTATAGTGAAATGCTAACCATCTTGGAGGATTAAAACATGTAAAGGCAACTTTCCTGAATCCCAACTTTGACATATTCTGAACGGCATATATTGTGATCTGTATGTTATCTAAAAGAAATTGCTCATAATAGTTTGTCATCATGATAGGTTGGTCAAATAAATAGAGATAGAGAAAGTTCCAATTTCCATTTATGGTTGACTTGGTAAGGATAAAATAAAATTATTTTTGAGGGAAAAAAATAGTGATTTATTTAAAGAGTGGTCAAAGTGATAGGGTTTTTATGGTAAAGCTGGGCTGTAAGATTCCTCATGTGCTATTTATAGCAATTATGCAATCTGTGTAAACAGTGCAATGAAAGTGTTACATGATTCCTTATAATGCTTTTGATGACCTTGAACTTCTTAAGTTGCAAACATTTGTTTCTTCTGTGTGCTTTCTCTGAGTATCTACAGGATCAACTTATTTAACAAAACTTACTTGCAATGTTAATTTGAAAGTTAAAATGTGCTTGGTTAATAGGACGAAAAACTGATAAAGATAAACCAGCTGAAGATTCTTTATAAACTAACAGATATGCTGTTTTTTATGACGTAAGTCTTGATAAGCAAGTCTTGTTTACTTTAATTAGAATGTAATTAACTCTCGTTTATATTATTATAAGCAGTAGTATCAAGTTGAACAAGCTGATATTGACAAGTTGGTCGGCTGTTGGAGGTTAAAAGCTGTAAAAATAAATGTATGCATGTATGCATGTCTGTCTGTCTGTCTGTCTGTCTGTCTGTATGTATGTATGTATGTATGTTAGTTAAGATGTGCGGATGTATGTCCGTCCACATTAAAAACTCCTAAATCGCAGCACTTACCATCTTAGTATTTGGTGGACAGGTGCACCCAGGGATGGAGATGTGAATTAGTTGAAATAAACATGTCAAAGTCAAAAATATGCAAATGAAGGGGAAAAAAGGAAAGATCCTGCAAATTGCTAAAAGTCTGTAACCACTGGCCAGATTTAGTTAAAACTTTGTATGCAGGTCTTTATAGTGACTTGTTAAGTCACTATAAAGAAGTGACATTTCTTCAAATTGTGGTGAAATTTTGAAAGTTGTATTTTTTTGGGCGATTTTCCCGTTAATTTGTCAAAAAATCTTCTTTTCTGAAAGTGCTCATCCCATTGCCTTGAAAACTTGTATGTATGATCGTAGGGTTGGCCTTTGTTAGATTTGTTCAAATTGTGGTGAAATTTTCATATTTGTATTTTTGGGGCAATTTTTCCAATTTTTGTCAAAAAATCATTTTCTCCCAAAGTGTTTGTTGGATTGCTGTAAAACATGATAGTCTTGATCCTGGATGTGTAAAAGTCATTATGTGATGGAGCATTTCATATTGCTAGGGTATAAGATTAATTTGGACTTGCAATGGAATTTTCTTAGTCAACCTGTAAGAATGCAATGTCATGTGTGTTCTAGTAGTTAGTATCTCTGTAAAATGGTGAGGACAGTGTCATTGACACTATTTTCTTTTTTTGTGAACACTAGTGTGTCCTTTGTCACTTTGGTTGGCTCGATGATGTTCCAGTTAGGAACTTTGTTTTTGATATGATTTAGAGATTTCTGTTGTTATCTAATGTGTGGCAGTGTTGTTTATTAATATTCATGAGCCTACTGCATATTCATGATAAGGTTTGACGCCCAAGCCTTAACCTACTTGCGTTTATTGTGACTGTAGTTGATTTGTTAAAATTATGGTGAAATTGTAAAGCTGATGTAGTTTGTGGCAATTTTTCCCTGTTTGGTAAAAAATCTTCTTTCTGGAAATGCTCATTCAATTGCTTTGAAAATTGATATCATAATCATAGGGTGACCTTATTTTATATTTGTATTTTTTGAGCAATTTTTTGCATTTTTGGTCAAAAAAATTTGTTTCTTTCAATTAACTATATTGATTGCTTTGAAAGTTAGCTGAGTGTCTTCATTGAAGTGAAATTGCCTACTTGTGTTTTTTGGGCAATTTTTCCAATTTTGGGCAAAATCATTTTTTTCTGAAACAGCGTGTCTGATTGCTTTGAAACTTGGTAAGCATATTCGTAGGGATAAACTTGGCAACCGTGGTATACCATATTGTAAAAATAGTTTTGCATTTAAGTCCCAATGGGTGAGTCTACAAGTTATACAGATCTTTTAAACAACAAGCTTTTTGAATTAAATAGTGCAAGATAAAACAAGTATATTCACACAAAGTTACATCTGTATAAATAGGAAACTTGGCTGGTCAATCCAGCAAGGTCAGGTTAGTAATCACTAACTCTTACATCTGTAGTTGTAAATATATCAATTCTGTATAAAAAAAATGCTTGGAAATTTGGTTTGCAAGAAATTTGTTTCTTTCCGTTGTCATATCCTGTATTGATGGAATTGTTTGTCTGTGTAACTTTAAACCGGTGTGCGGGTATAAAGGGCCCCTAACTTATTGAAAATTCATAATGGCGCTTGAGTGACAACTGGCAATAGCTAGGTAGACCGCTCCGTGAAATCGGCCTAAACGATTCTCAAACATATATTATTGGCATACCATGAACATAGAGTGTTCATAAACACCTAGGCCATACAGGTATCTGCAAAGTTTCACAAAGTTTTTTAAAACTACGACGATTAGGGGAAACATCGCTTTCTGAACAAAGGGAATGGCCCTCAGGAGACAGTCGTTCCATGATTCAAACAATTGTCAATCATTCGGTGACACGCAGAGGCGTAAACTGGTCAAACATTTGCTGTGCATACGAGATAATTACGATGTAAACAAACTATATGTAAACTTAGAGTTATATCAGCGAGCGAAGGGTGAAAACTTTGTGTTGCCATCAACTCTTTTGCTAGCGTTTATGGTGCAATGACATCACGAAAGTGAACCATTTTCAGACGTGAGTTAGCAAGAGGACTAGTCAGTAAGCTTACCGTAGTACGATGTTTTTAGCGAAAAGTGCGTAAGCAGAGTCCGTAGTTTGCACTGAGAATGGCATCGAAAATAACCATCAAAACATGGCGGTAGCCTCCATGATCAATTTAATTATTGTCAGTCGAAGAGATCCACGTTTTTAACAACACTCCCCTTCCAAATCTACGGACGTGACGGTACTGAACAGTTGTTTTGGATATATATGCTGGCCCCGAAAACGGCCGTATGTACACTGTTTTTACACGTGGAAATGACATGTCGTGTTCAGAGGGCTGGTACTAGTAAGGTTTTGACATACCGATTATCCCAGTTACATTTGGACTTCTGTGATCAGAATTTAACAAAAATTGTAAGATATTTGAACAGTTGAAACATTCAATCTTTCAGTTCAAGATGAGCAAGTAAGCGCCATCACCCAATCTTGTAAACGCTTTAGGATACGCGTGTCTGAGGACAGCTCATTGATTCCGCGCTACATCGTAATAATATTTCGGCAAAAGCTGGACTTTAATTCCTTCAATAACCATGGAGGAAGAAAGAAAGACGGAGAGGAACCCAGTCTGTCATTGATTCCTGTCGAAGGGTAACAAACGTTTCGAGCAAAACTTGCAATGCTCCGAAAATAAACATAACTCGTGATAATTTTAATTTTCGATATCATCCCGCTGCCAAGCAACCGAGCAACTGACCGTGATTGCTATTACAGATATCGTGACACACGAGAGGAAGTCTCGACCCTTCCGAGAACTTCCTTTATTTTTGCGATCGGTCATGACGTCGCCGTTTACCTATTTCCTACCATTTTCCTGACGTGTTCCTTTTCCTTCCTAGTTTTTCTTTCTTTCTTTTTTCTTTCGAGTATTGCCATGGCATAACTGAAACGAACCGGGAAACGAAGGCTGTACATACCCAAGCCTGAGTGTGATTTGAGAGCAAACAGATTACGCAGATAATGCGAACGATCGCAACCGTTGCCAACAGACTCATTATGCAGAGCCATGCCCCAAAACGCCCACCCAAACTTGGCACTAATCCTGATCCCGGTCCATTTCGAGCTGGGCTTTAAGTATCCAAATAATGGCTTTTACACAATTCCCAGGTTTGATGTTTTTTAAATTTGGTGAAAGGGCTCTAAAATACATGTAAATTCCTGATGCCACAGGCTTCTCGGTAGATATGGTTTGTGTTTAGACGTTTCCCATGTGTCTATGAACTGCAAAGCTTGTTTAAAGGCGAAGCCTCCCTTTAAATAGACGCAAAGCTATGGGGGCAAACAAACCAAACATGCAACACGCGGGCACACGCTCCAGAAAACCCACTTTTTAGTTTTTCCTGGCTGCAAAAAAACAGACAGACTTCCAAGCGGTCGTTGCAAAGCTGCCGCCATTCGAACTCTGTGGTTATTTTCAAATTCTTACACCATTGGAAGACAATTTTTAGGAAATTCAAATGTTGGTGGTGGGAATCAATGACCGTTGGCGATTTGAACTGACTGTCAATCAAACGCTTGTATAAACTCTGTTTGCTGGATAAGCAAAAGGTGACAAAAGGTTGAGATCATTTTGTGTAATTTATGTTATAGAAATCAAACATTGTACTGGCCAAGTGTTTGACTAGGAGGAGAACTCCACTAATAGGAGAACCTGGCATTGAAAATTGCGGCTTTAACTGGGTTGCAGTTTGGGACATACCATTATCTTGTAGGTGTGGCAGCACTGTTAACAGTTCCAGCCATTAAGAATGCCCGGTTTTACATTTACCTAAGTTGTGATAGTGCAACAATAGGCAGGAGAGAGTCTAAATATTGTCTACTCGATTCCGTGCAATGCAATATTACCAGGGGATGCTTTTTGTTTGATAGGTAGATTGTATCACTAATGATGATGTACTATGCTGCAGTTATCAATAATTTTGTAATTGTATGGACGGTGTGTTAAAATTGTTTAATGCAATTGACTACGAATATCCAATGATAAGGTCCATCGAAGCTATAAATATCGTGCGTACACTGACTCTGGCTTGCTACATGTAAACCAAATAGGAGCAAAGTGTCATTGATGCTATTTTTCTCCCTGTCAGAGCATACCACAATATATTATGTGATACATGGCTTTCAGTAAATTACTATTATACTTTACAAAAGACATTACTCTTTAATAAACATTGGAATTATTTTAAGTTTCAAAACTAATAGATTCCATACAAATTGTAGGCCAAATGCTGTATGTTAGATAACTGAATAAAGCCATATCCTTGTATATAACATTCGTTGCAGGAGCATCCAATCATTGCGATAACATTCGGCCAGTAGAGACAATAATTGAGTGCTACACCTGTTGATTTCATGGAAATCCTGTATATTGGAGATCATTTGATGAGGACAGATGCAGTGAAGGGAAACAGCGATAGACATATTTACTAGGGTAAATTTCAGAAGTCAATGTGCTACTGCTGATTGGACAATTTAAAGGGATAGAGAGTTGATCTCTGAATGAAATGATAGTCATGTTCATAAAAGAAAAGCTGAAAAGAAAAACAGTCAAAAACGTAAGTAATTAATATATATATATATATATATATATATATATATATATATATATATATATTATATATATATATATATATATATATATATATATGTACACATATATATATATATATATATATATATGTACATAATATATATTATGTATATAGCTTTAGTGTTTTTTATGACAAATAATCAATTTTGACACATGAATGGATGTTAAAGTTTTTTATGTGAAAAGGAATAAGTCCAACGATCCTAAAAGGTCAAACAATTAGCTTCAGCTTATGAATCAGTCTTAGAATCAGTCTCATTTAGCATTGCAATTGTATGTCTTTATGTCTGTCTGTCTGAACCATAACTTAGGCACGTCCAAACTAATTTTATTCAAAGTTGGTACAGTGACATTGACCTGTGTCAAACCATATGCATGTCGATTTGTGGTAGCCATTTTGTTATGATTTTTGCATGTCCCGAACCATAACTCAGACATAATATCTACCAATTTCATTCAAAGATGGTACAAGGACAACTGTCATACATACGTATGTCAATTAGTTTCTGATATGATCCTATATGGCCGCATCATTGCCATTTTGTTACATTTTTTTCAAGTCCTGAGCCATAACTCAGGCACGTCTCAACTGATTTTATTCAAAGTTGGTACAAGGACATTAATCTATGTCATACATATGTATTTCAAAATATGATTCAATATGGCTGCTGGCGGCCCTTTTTTTTTCAGTTTCTTTTCATGTCTATTTGTTTGTTTTGATTTTTTCATGACATGTCATATATATGCACTTCGATTTTGTACGGTGAGATTAAATACAATGGCTGCGTGGTGGCCATTATGTTACGATTGTTTATGTCCAAAGCCATTATTGAGATATGTATCAACCGATTTTATTCAAAGTTGGTACAAGAATATTGACATATTGTCATATTATGTAATAGATGTGCATGTCAATTGGTTTCACAATCTGATGCAATGTGGCTGCCTGGTGGCCATTTAGTTTCGGTTGTTTTTTTTCATGTACAGAGGCATAACTCAGACATATTTCCACCAATATCATTCAAATTGGTACAAGGACATTGGCCTACATCATATATGCACATCAGTTGTTTCACGACATGTAGTACTATCATGTCAATAATTAAATGTTCGTAATTAGGCTGATATGTACGAGAAATATTTCATGAAACTTGGTACTGATGTTAAGGTCACATTGCTTTAACAGTGAATAAAGACATTTATCAGTGTCATGGTAATTAATTTGTAATTGCATATGTATAATAACTTTTTCATTAGAGTGATATGCACAAATACTGCATTAAATTTGATGAAACTTGGTACAGATGTTGATCTCAATGACACTTAGCAGTATCATTTGCATATACAAGATGAAATTTTGTTATGATTTTGATGAATGTCCAGAAGAAGCACGGCATCAAACATTATGAAAAATGGTAGCCGGCGATAATCTGTCAGTGTTTATTTTGATAGGATGCAAAAATGTTTGGCAACATCTGTCGATTAATTACTAATTGACTCATTTATTGACCTTTTGTAATTAGGATGGCGGCCTACAATGGTTTTATGTTTTCATCACCATAGTATCGATCATTTTCTGCCATTTAGCCCCATCTGTACCGCAGTATTTCTAAACACAGACCAATTTAATGAACAGCACTCTATTCTCTCCGAGGATTGTTATTAAAGAACCCATAACATGTGAGGTTGTTCATCAACGAAGACTTGTTATTTGATATTTTAGGACGAAGTACTACAATTGGATTATCAGCATAGACATCAAATCAGGTCCAATAATCGTTATCATTCAAGGTAACTAAGAAAGTTACCAGGTCCAAGGAACATATTGAAAATGACAAAGGCAATGGGGTCATCTTGAACCACAAAATAGTGGTGGTACCAGGTGTCCGGAATGGGTAAGCGTACCCTGCCCGCTAGCCGCACCCGTCAAGATTGACCCAAAGCGACAAATCCATTGTTATTTGGTGAATTCACCAAATTACTTTTGTGAGTCAAAATTTGTTGTCACTCATCATTCGAGTAACAGACAGGTCATATTTGATACAACATCTCCGTATCTACCGTAGAACTTCTAAATGATTTCACTAATCTACTTTCTGAGAATCCTTGCCTCACTACTTTTAGCTAATAGGCTGTGTCTAACTCGAAAGTCTTCATATGAATTGCATGCTCTACTGTATCTAAGGAGTTGTGAAATATACACACCATAAGCTGGAGATGATGGTATATTGCTCGACAAAAAGGGAAAGTTTATGATTTCAAAATTGAAATCGTCTCTTTTGTCGTACAGCTTAGTATATAGTGTATTTTGTCTAATTTCAAACAATACGTCTAGGTATAAAGCCGAGACCACACTTTCAGTAGTTTCTTTTATTTCTAAATCATCTGGGTAGATGAGGTGTAGATAATTGGATATACCAGGATTGTTTAAACTGATGAGATCATCGATATATCTGTGGGTGTTGTTAAACCGCTTTTTTTAAATCCTTTTACACCCAGATTTCTGAAGTGATTGTATGAACTCTGCTTCATACGAATACAAAATAAGTCTGCAATACGGTAAGTGGGGCGCAGTTTGTGCCCATGGGAATGCCTATGGTTTGCCTGAATGTCATGCCAGCAAACTTGATAAATATGTTGTCAATTAGGAAATATAGCATTTGAATCACCTCAACATCACTGTATTTGAGTTTGGCAGTCTCTGTTGTTAGGTGAAATAGCCCAAGTTGCGCTTGATGGCAATGTATTCATACCTACGACTACCACTCTTGTAAAAGAAGGCTTTCTTCACGAGAGATGATAGCCTGTCTTTAAGTTTGTTATGTGGGATGGTTGTGAACAACGTTGAAAAATCAAATGTGTGGATTGAATTGTCTATGTTTTTGTTATTTTGTAAAATATGTAACAATTCTTTGGAGTTCTTTAATATCCACATTTGATTGACCCCACTAGTTTCATAAACCTTGTCACAATACCGTACCAAACCAGATTTAATGATTGATAAAATAATGGTTAAAGTTGTGACAAGCGTTTTGTTGTACACTTACTGGAACCAGCTATGAAACGTTGTTTATAAGGATTCTTATGGATCTTAGGAACCCAATATAGATTAGGTAATACCTTGTCATCTTGCGCTACTTATGCCAATTCTGCCTTCTAATATGTGCGCAAAAAAGATGATGACCCTCCCTAAAAGCATGCATGAAATTTCATTATCCTTGAAAGATGTTTGTGCCAAAAATTTGCAATGCACGTTTAAATTCTGTTTAATCCCTTCTAGGGGGATTTCAAAATGATAACAAGTCAGAAGGGAAGATTTGAATGTTAACACATTGTGAGTGTGTAAGGGGGTATTCCAAGTAATCTGAGAATCATTTTTCGGTTGCTATCGACCTCCTCCCTCCAGAGGTGTTTTTATATGCAGCTGTACTAAAGCAGGGGGAGGGGCCCCAAAATTTTTTTCTCATTTCAAAGGAGGGGGTTATCAATTTTTGGTGCAATGGGGGGGCTTCACTTATTTGACAGATGCACAGGAAGGAATTGCCAGCCCACAAATAATAAGTGAATAACAGCCATAATGACTGAATGCCCCCCTAGTCAATCTACGAGATTTTGGCACCCAACCCACCACAAATTGCAACAGATTTTTTCTTCTTCAGTATGCACTTTGGAGAGGTACCAGAACAACATATCAAAAGTTTACTCCAATCTACCTTGGGGAAATATGTCTAATTTGCATAAATCAAATATGGCTACCAGGTGTCCTACAAAATAACATAATTGGCCAAATATCACATGCTAAACAAGCTATTTTAGTGATTTCAAAGTCTGACACTACTTATTGGCATGGAGAATTATTTTGGAGATATACCATTGTATATAGGTAGTAGCGTTAATTTGCATAATTCCAAAATGACGGCTAACATTCCTAAAAAATACATTATTGGTCATATAGCACGTATTAAACAAGCTCTTTCAGTGATTTTAAGTTAAAAGTATATTTTTTGGCACGGACAAACAATTTCGGGGATACAATGGTTTGAGTTGGCACTTTGTTAATTTGCATAAATCCAATATGGCGGCCAACCTACCTACAAAGTATGTTTGAGGTCATACACTACGTATTAAATAAGCTATTCAGTGATTTTAAAGTTTAAATATTTTTCTTGGGCATGAAGGAGCACTTTTGGTGGTTCAATCTTTTAAAGAGGTGCTTGATAAATTTGCATAAATTAAATATGGCTGCCAAATAATGTCCTATTGTTTAATAGGTTTATGCATAATTTTTAGCACTGCGAATCTGTCAAGAAGAAACTGTTAAGTCCTCAGACATTTATTTTTAAAAATGTGAAAAGTACGCTATAAAGTAAGTTATAGTAATAGGTGTTTATGGTACCTAAATGTGTTACAATACTCCATAAATATACTGTATTTTGAAAACAAAAGTTAAAGCGAATTGGCAGACTTACTTTTATTACTTAAAATGGATTTACATAAGTATATGCTGATGCGCTTTTACTATTGAGATGTAAGAAAGTCATGTGATTTTTAATAATTTTTTTAATTTTTCTGTATATGAAACAGTAAATGATTGTTAGTCGTCCGAATATATTCTCTTTCTGAAAGTAACATTGGATTTGTCTGTGTACTGCATATTTGTTATTTGTATGGGCGTTCAATATTGTACTTGGTCAAAACATGTAATCTGTAATGTTTACTGGGTTTTTAATTACAAAGACATTTACAAAATCTTTAGTTTTTTATTTGTACTGAACTCCCTTCTTATGGACGAGTGCATCTTTAGAAGATCCCCTAGATGATAGGCAAAGAAGTCATACACATATAACAGAAAAACTACAATAAACAAAATAGCGCGAATAAAAATTCATATACAAAAATAATTTGATCAAAAATAACAAAGGCCACAATACACACAAATTAAACTTAGCATTGTTGCAAACATTGCCAGACTCATAAAAACCTTATCAATACACGAACTTAAAAAATATGAAAACTGCATGCTTAGCTAAAGCTTAAAATTCATTCAAACACCTAATAAGCCCAACAGAATCGGACTGCAAACATGTACACCTGGAAAAATTGACACTTTGGTATAACATGAGACCTAAACAAATCATGAAACTCCCATTCATATCGAAATCAAAATGGACCTTGCAGGACAACATAAAACATAATGTTTAGAAAACTACTTCAAAGCTAAGTAACTGACACTTGTGCAAATCCCCTTTAAAAACCAAGGATCACATGATGCTTATCAAATAATAAGAAGATAGCAATTAAACATTCGATAAACATAGGGGAACAGCAACTCTTGGTGCTGAGATAATATAAGGAAATGTAAGCAACAAATGAGAGAGCAGCGATACTACACAAAGTTAACAGTAGAAAAGCACAACGAACAACAGAAGTAATAAACAACCTAACAATAAAATGTATGATAAAAAACACATTGATTATCACATAAATATCTTAGTCTATTAAACAGTCAATACAGACACCACTTTCATACCTCCTGCCAAAAATACACAAAACTCGCTCACGAAGCAGTCTTAAGTTTTCACATTTCACATAAATAAGTAAAGGGTAGTTATTATTACATATATGTAAAGGCAATTGCATGAAAATTGCAAACTGTATTCAAATTTGAGTCATTTTATGGATTCAAACATCCTGATGATTCAAATATTCTTTCCCAGCATATTCTTTACCAACTCTGGTCACATGATGAGTCATGTGACCAGTCCCGTGACCTGGAAATACAAACCTTATGTACGAGAAAGTGGGAAATTTCATGCTGATTCAGAAAATATATGGTTTTTTGGTACTACGTAATTTTTACTCTAAGTAGTGTTGATGCAATAACCACACCCCATATTTATCAATATTACATAAGAGGCCTGGTATATAGGAATACATTGGCCTTGGTAGTCAAGGGGTTTAAACGCCCCAAAAAACTTACAAATAATGTCGTATACAGGTGAATTCGATGTTATTCAGAAAAAATATTATCAGGCGGTTTACAATATTAATAGTCGTCATATATATAGAAAAACCACCATTTGAAAACACAAATGTTCAAGGACTTAACAGTTTCCTTTTGATAGGGTTTAGAGCTATAAACTATACCAGAACGTTATTTATATTAAAAGCTATTAAGCAATTGGGCATTAATTTGGCAGCCACATTTGATTTATGTAAATTTTCAAACCATCTTTCAAAACAACGAAATACCAAAAGTGTCTCCTCATGCACAAGAAATATATTTAAACTTTAAAGTCACTGAAATAGCTTATTTAATATGTGGTACATGACCTCAAGTGTACTTTATATAAGTGTTGGCCGCCATTTTGGATTTATGCAAATTATCGAAGTGTCTATGTAAAACATTGTACATTCAAAATGTTTGTCCTTGCCAAAGAAATATACTTTTAACTTTAAAATCACTAAATAGCTTATTTAATACGTGCCATATGATCAAAAATGTATTTTTTTGGAATGTTGGCCGCCATATTGGAATTATGCAAATTAACGAACTACCTATTCACAACATTATATCTCCAAAATGATTCCCCGTGCCAAATAATTAGTATCAGACTTTGAAATCACTGAAATAGCTGTTTAACATGTGATATTTGGCCAATTATGTTATTTTGTAGGACGACTGGCAGCCATATTTGATTTATGCAAATTAGACATATTTCCCCAAGGTAGACTTGTCAACTTTGATATGATGTTCTGGGTACCTCTCCAAAATGCATTCTGAAGAAAAAAATTCTCTTGCAATTTGTGGTGGGTCTAACCCTATTTGACTGGACTATAAAGGTTGTTAAAAGTATGTCAGAATTTGTTCAATCTTTACAATGAATTCTATACAGTTAAACTATCACAAATATACATAAAAAAATTTCCTGGAGAGCATCTTACATACAATTATGCCGACCGTTCACTGTGTCGACTACATCATTTTAAAACAAAATATATTTTACATTTTGTAGAAAACCTGCATTATAATTGTAGATCTGATTACAAATTGGGGTATGATTACATTCTAGGCATCTAATTACAATCTGACCCAACGACAAATTTACATGTACTGACACTGAATAAAGCAGCACGATGACATTGTCCAGTTTTGCATGTCAGAGCAGTAATTTCCATTGCTATGCATTGCAAATGGACATAGGTTATTTTACTCACTTAGTACCTACGTAAGTTTGTGATATCCATCAATATGCCACAGTGCCTGAGGAGATCGTACATTATAAACCTGTCTTGTTGTTTGTCGTATCTCAATGACCACAACACAACACCACAAGCATCAACCCTGCACAAAGCATCTGTTATTAGAGTTTGCTGAATGCGCAGGTTTCTCTCCAAAAGGAACCTTGCAATTCTTCAGTATACTGATATGACCTCAGTGTGCGTTTAATCTCGAGTTCACTAACTCCCAACAGATTTTCAATCTTTGCAGAAGAGAATCCCATCTCAATCACAAACCTAAACTGTTCTTCACTTTTGTAAAAAGCGGTCTTCCAGCCAGAACCGGTCGGTACCACTGGTGCTGGTATGACTCATCAGATATACATTCAATATCTTGCAGTTTACATTGAGCCTCTCATGTGTCATACAAGTTAAGTGATGCATTCATCACACAAACAAATGACATTTTACTGTGACAATGACATTCTTTGCACCTTATTGCTAAGTCGCCAATAATCATACTGTTCAGATTAGAAACAATCTGTGCGTGGAACGAACTCATAATCCATTGCAGACAACATGATTCTAGACAACGGGGAAAACAAGGACGTTCTTGGAACTTTAAAACTTGACTTCCGCAACAGACTTTCAGGTCAATTTTTTATCCCCTAGGTGAATGACAGAAAACACCTAAATATATTAGTGACGTCATGTGACGTCGGTATGACGCGTTGTGACGTCTGTGTTGTATGGCCACGTTGGTCACTTTAATGATGGGATGGTTGCCATGAACCACATTCTGACACAATCAATTTGAAGTAAAATCAGAGTCAATAACATAAAATCAAATTCACATAAGTAAACTAAATGCAGTGGACTCTAAATCTTCATGTGGTCTGTTTCAACCCAAAAGTGCCTTCATTTGAATCTCATGCAGCATGAAGTGGACCAATTTCAAAAATAATTCATCCCAACCAAGGCCCCCCCGAAAAAAAAAACAAAAACAAAACAAAAAAACACAGAATTTCCACTTACACGAATGCGTTCAGCTCAAAAAGCAAGACAAATGCAGAGTCATCAAATGAGTTGAGCTTCAAAGGTAATCTAGGGAGTACCATTCAAATAAGTCGGCGCAAAGCAAATGCATTTCAAGAGAGTTGCATGCAGGTTCGTGAGCTGCATGCAGGTTGGTAAGAGTCGCATGAAGGTCCTTGAGAGTAGCATGGAGGTTCGTCAGAGTTGCATGAAGGTCCTTGAGTTGCATGCAAGTTTATGAGAGTCGCATGCAGGTTTGTGAGAGTTGCATGTAGCTCGGTGAGAGTTGCATGCAGGTTGGCTAAAAATGTTAATAGGTTTCAATGTTGGCATGGATTACGCGCTATAGACGTTATTATGTTCTGAATTAGGCTTACCCGGGGCCAGGCGCGGGTTGCAACTGTAAAATTATTGCAGCTAAACGACCCGGTGGTGTCACTGTCGGGGGAAATGGGTATCCATGCGTGTTCCCTAAATCACGGGAAAGGGGTCGTTTTTATTCCCTATCACGGGTCCGTGAAATCGAGAAAAAGGTGTTACTTTTCAAAAAACCTGGCCTAAAGAAAGGTTTGAAATATCACCGGGAAATACCTATCCAGGGCTCGAAATTAGCGGTAGTCCCGCGTCCACAGACTACCAACTTTTCCCTGGGACTACCAAAGTCCATGAAATGGTAGCCCACACGGACTACCAAAGCCTGGGACATGAAATACTTGGCGTGCGGTGTCCGTCACTTTTGGACGAGCTAAATGCAGTCAACATGCAGTTTCATTTGTTTGAAGCAATTATCCTTTCATTACAATTGTCACTGCTATATTGTTGTTTTCACAAGATGCAGAATTCTATATCAAGAGATTGTGTAATCAATTTGATTTGAAATAGTAATATAACACACTGTGTCAGTTAAGCTTGCCTGGAAATCATGGCTGAGTTTCGCTGTTTTTTATCTATGGTTGTCGATTAGTATCAATGTATTACGTTCTGTACAGAGAAATTCGGGTTGTAACAAGGCAGGCCAGTTCATTAAGATCATGAGAATATTTTTTCTGTTTTTCTTTACTAAAGTTACAATTTCTTTGGATGTATAACCGATTAGAAAGTGATAGAAGTGTTAAAAATGTACAAAAATAAGCATAAATTAAGTTTGTGACACATAACATGGGGTTTCTCGAGTAGAAGCCCTAGTTTTACCGCTTGTTTTGTGTTGCTTGAACCGGGGTTCTTATACTCGGACGAGCACAGTATCCCTAAACCAAAATATTCATGGACTACCAGACATTGTCACTGGGCTACCAACTCAGAAAATGGTAGCCCAAGTGGACTTACGAGGTAAAAAGTTAATTTCGAGCCCCGCTATCAGACACTCAAACTTCACCAAAAGTTTCATTGTGCGTTTCCTATGCTTTCATCTGGTTTAAAACGGTGATTCGAAATCCCGTTCGGGACTCACCCTGCGATACGATCCGTGCTCCCCCTAAATAGGTTGGTTTGTTCCGGCTATTTAATCTGTTGAGTATAACCCCCAGAACTTATAATAAACGGACATCCATACACAGCTATTTGAAAGATCTGTTGAGGAGGTTTGGAAAACAAAAATATAAGCTGCCGGAAAAAAAATCTTATCGGTACTCCAAAGACATGAAAGATGTCGGTCGACGGCAGGGGAATTCGAAGCGGGAGTTGCAAAAAAATGTGCCAGGTGCCAAGAATTTATCACTGAGGTCGATTCATACCGATGGAGATATTGTGGCTGTGTAACAGGAGTACACGATGTCCTCAGCTCAGCAAGTAAGTTCAAACATTGAAAGTCCTGCAATGATGACATGTCGCGGGACGACATGTCATCGAACAGTCGATTCCCGTAGCCGCAGTAATGTAGCTCGAGGTTGTTTTGCCTGGGTATTGAAGCGGACGGCAAAACCAGTACAACCCAAGTACCCGTCTGTACTGCAGCTATCGACTCCGCAGAACCCGGCCCAACTAACAAAGTATGATGATTGAATGGTCAGAATGCCATTTACTCAACTAATGGTCCGATGGGATAGACAATGTACAGTTAAAGTGGTGATAATTTTCATGAGATTTTCGGTCGGCTGTTGCTTTCTGATGATACTTGAAAATAGTAAAGGGATTTGCAAATTTACAGATTTTGGCTTAGCTTCCTGAATTCCTACACTGAAGACGCTTGGTGAGGGCGCTGTAGGCCATACGATATACAAGAGTTTCGAATGTCAGGTGATCCTCAAATGCGCGATGCATTGTGGGTAGGGTCAAGGGTCAAGTGGGCATAAACTGACTTACGTAACCATAGCTGCTCATACAATATAACGTAAACAATAACACGGAAGTCCGCTCGCTCTCGCTTGTCAGGTAAGTTATCGATTGTTTTAGATTCTTTTTTCTTTTTACCATCCTCCCTGGTAGAGTCGGTATGCTTTTCCTTCCTTGTACTCGTTAAAAGTCTCTTCTGTAAAGTTATATCATTTCCAGGATGGTCTGCCATGATAAACATCGTAATGTCACTGAGATACGGTAAATCGGAGGCCATTGTTTCATTCCCTCGGTCTCTCTGATCCAACCATCGTTTAGCTTCATTGGATCGGGTACGACACTATCCGATTCGGGAAGGGACAGAAGAGATTGCACGAATTTGTCGATCTCTGTGGCTATTTCTGAAGCTGTTTTGGCCACGGGAATATTTGCTCGGCTGCCGCAAAACACCCGCGCAACCAGTTCAACTTTCGACCAGAAACTTTCAAGTTCCTTTTCCTAGGGAAATTTTTCAGGGCGTCATCACGCCCATGTGATGGTATCATAAGTCATATCATCATCCATCTTGAGAATAAAGCTGAAGATAAAATGGTTTCGTTCATTCACATTTTGCATTTAAATTAAAAACTGGGCATATAATAGGCTTAGATAGCACCACGTACGTATCACAGCACTGAGTGTGGAGGGACCGTGGTCGTAGGGTATAATCAATCATTGGACTTAATTTCTACATAAGCATACGTAGGAAACAACTTGAAAAACTTATAAAAATACAAATTGACTTCCACGTTCTCTTGTCATTATTCATAAATACGCCTCTATAGATTTTTCGGCTCTGTTTATTTGCCTATGGAGGTATGATTTGCCCATGATGACTGAAGTGAATACATTTTCAATTTTCCCGTCAGTATATGACGATCGCAGCAATTGGTGCCAAGTTTACTGTGGATTTTTGGTGTAATATCTGAAGAATATTTGGAAGCAGCATATATTTTTAAATACAAATGATACATATATATCTTCATTAGATAAAACTATTTGAAAAAAGAATCTAAAACAATCGATAACTTACCTGACAAGCGAGCGAGCGGACTTCCGTGTTATTGTTTACGTTCTATTGTATGAGCAGCTATGGTTACGTAAGTCAGTTTATGCCCACTTGACCCTTGACCCTACCCACAATGCATCGCGCATTTGAGGGTCACCTGACATTCGAAACTCTTGTATACGAAGTGAAAACCACGGCTGTAAATGTGTAAATTGTGCTGTTCACAACACTTCAATAGTAAATACCTGGACTTTACTCAGATTGTATTCATAACACTATAGGTTGTCTATAAATACAACATGGCCAGTGTTCCTCTATTTTATAATTAACTCTATTTAACATCTGTACGAGGCTTTTAAAAACAAACTGAAAGATGATTCTGTCAACTATGAACAGTATGTACTGGCTGTTGAAGGTTTGAATTCTACATCAAATGCAAAATTGGAAAGTGTATCCGTATGTGGAAACTAAGGCCATGATGTATAATTTAAAATAATCACTAATATGTATGAAGATTTGATGTTTGTTTAAATTTGCTATCGTTATTGTATTTATTTCAGACTTGATGATAGCGAACTTTATGAGTTTGACACTCCTGTTCCAAAGTTAATAGTTTCTTTCGGAGTCAGATGTGTTAGTAAATGTGAAAACAATATCATAATTCAGCATTGACCTGACTCTAATGCAACGTCTCCCTCACCTGGGTTTTGTAAGTAAGGGGGTATTTTTTGGTCGTATTTTCTCCCATATTTCTCAAAATAAGGGGTTCTTTTTTGTTGAAAAATCCCAGACTAGGGGTATATTTGAAATTTTGTGGAACGAGCATGGATGTCCATGCTCTCTGAGAGTGTCACCGCTGGGCTAAACGACAGTGTAGACGTCGTGCCATTGCCAAGTTACTCTCCTATTTCCAATCGTTCATCCACAGAACTACTAAAAGCCCTCTCAATTCGACCAGAAAAAATAATTACGGTTTGAAATCGTTGAATTAATCGGAAGTTAACACCGTGGTGCATTCATCTATATCTATATATAAAATAATAAAATGTGACATCACCGATCCAAGTAACGTGGTGTTGAAGAACATATTCTTTTAACAGAAGACTACGGCGACCCATTATCTGTAAGCATAATCTAACTTTAGCAAAATTGCGAACCAAACATCTGAAAAGTAACTTCAACAATTTGGTTTTGTTTTACTATTGTTATAAAATAGTCAAATTTCGGGAAAGTATCTGTACATATTCGGTATCTGTGCAGCACAAATGTGTAAACGACACTAAATCCATCCATCCTAAAGACCATGATCAGTTCGCGATTGCATAAACCACTCCTTCCCTCCCTCTCCCCCTCTATCTCTCTCCAAGTCTAACCATTTGATGTTTTATTTCGCCGACATGTATTTAAAGGTTAACGATCACCACTCAATGTTGATGTTGATTATCGTGACTGAGTGACTCTTTATATTCTCTATGCAACATGTGCATTGACAATACATGTCGAGCTTGATGCAAAACGCGGATCCTGGAGCGGACCAATCACCGATGTGTTAGATGGACCAATCAGTTTACATTACGTAGTCACTTTAGTACCAATCAGAGTGAAGATGTAATCTTTGTATCAATTTCCTCATGTTGTTTTGGCTACAATTTTTCCGCCTAACGGGGCACTGTAGTTAGGGATTCCAGCTCAACTTTGGGGAGTTTTAGTACCAGTTCTGTTTGTCGTTTTTCTCTGCAATAAAACCTCAAGTGTTTTATATGCTTTACTTCTATGCCGGTGTCCGAGACTCGTGACTGCCATCAAAGAACCTGCCCCAACACTCCCCACATTGTTTTTCGTGTCGAGACCAGGATGGCAGACCTTTCCAAGCTAAAGGCAACGAGACGTGGACACCGCGCTCAGATGACACGTCTTCTGAATAAGTCAGAAACCCAGATTACCGCCTACGAACCGAAGAAGACAAACAGGCACGTTTCGACGATTTGCTGATACACGGGACTTACTAAATGCGAAATATGCTACTCTACTTGAGATCGATGCCAAGATTGTGGAGAATACAGACGAAGCTGATCTCGACGCTGTGATGGAAGAGTCGGACACTTACATTCAACAAGCTTACGCCAAAAAGAGCCATGTTTGCCGATACATCGAACGCCACCCAGTACTTTCTACGCTACCGATCGCGAGTGCCGACACCGTTTCTCAAGCTTCTACGGGACCCTCCGCGTCCACATCTACAACAAGTTCAGATCCAAAGACGATTGCACTGCCCAAGCTACAACTTCCTACATTTTCCGGAGACATTCTCACGTGGGTAAGCTTTTACGATGCTTTCCGTTCCGCTGTTCATGACAACAAGTGCTTACAAGACATTCAGAAGTTTCAATACTTGCGAGGGCTTCTCACCGATGAAGCCGCTCATACGATCGAAGGACTTTCTCTGACTGGTGCTAATTATTCTCACGCCCTACAACTATTACGAGATAGATACGGACAAGAACATAAGATCATAGATGCTTACATGCGGGCTCTGTGGCAGATTCAAAAGCCGAATGGTGATTTATCCAGTCTGCATCGATTTTACGACACGCTGGAGAGCTATATCCGGGGACTTAAATCACTCGGAAAGGAGGAATCTTCATATGGAGAATTACTCGTGCCGATAATCATGGACAAATTATCCGTCAATACGCGAAAGCAAATTGCCAGAGACCACGGAGACGTACCATGGACTTTACCCGATCTGCGCAAGGCTCTGCTCAAGGAAATAAACGCAATCCAAGCTGGTTTAACCGTCGATACCGACACTATGGGTGAAAGTACATCTCAACCCGCGCTCACCGTCTACTTTTCACGCCAACTCGAAATCTACACGTCCGTTCAAACCAAGGCCGTGTGCATATTGCAAAGGTACACACCGGTCTGGAGAATGTACTGTTGTCGTCGATCCCAAGAAACGAATGGAAATTGTGAAGCGTGAGAAATTATGCTTCAACTGCCTGTTCAATCATCGCGTGAGCGGGTGCCTGTCGAAATTCCCCTGTAGACATTGCCAAAAAAAACAAAACATCATTCTTTGCTACATAATCACAAAGCAAACCGCGACGACGTCACTTCAACAAGTCGCCTGGAAAACATGCTACCGCCGATACTTCGAACCCCTCCGGCAAAGGGGAAAATACAGAGACTCGAGTTCAATTTGCTAAAGCGGACGAGTTCAAGACTACGGGACCGGTTTTGTTGAAAACTGCGATTATTCCCATTTCCGTGAACAATGGACCTACACATAACGCTACTGTGTTATTCGATGAGGGTGCAAACCGATCGTTTGTGACCGAAGAATTCGCCAAGAAAGTTCATGCGGACATTTCTACTACCGAGAATATAAATCTTGCTTCATTTGGGGACAAGCTCACACGGTCCCGCACCTTACAGAAAGGAACATTCGATTTACACTCACTGTCTACAAGGAAAAAAACGATAAACGTGCTACTCACTCCGGAAATCTCTACTAAGATGACGAGTCACATCAACTCTACGATACTTTCCTTGCCTTACTTACGAGGTCTACGATTGGCTCATCCGGCAACAGGTGCCATGTCATTTGATATTGACGTTCTCATTGGCGCCGACTACTATTGGGATTTTGTTGGTGACGAAATCATCAGAGGCAACCGTCATACTGCGATGTCCTCAGCCTTTGGCTATTTGCTGTCAGGACCAACGCGACGCGGTAAAACAAATGATACAAATGTACTTCATGTTCTTACGGACACTTGCATGGAAGAAGCCGCCATTTTAAATTACTGGGACCTCGAAACGATTGGGGTAAAAGACGAGTCGCAATCAGATGTCAAGACTACAGAGGAAGCCGCCTACAAAGCGTATCGCGAATCGCACCCCCGAATTGAAAATGATCGCTACATCGCACGGTTACCTTGGAAACCTGAACATGCTCCACTACCTACGAATTTCAACGTTGCCAAATCTCGCACCCGTGCCATGATTCGACGTTTACCTTCCGACTTGGTAAACATATACGACCGCATCATCCAAGATCAGAAATCACGTGACTTTATCGAGGAAGTCGTCCAGTGACGACAGTTCTGAAGGTCATTATCTTCCACACCGATCTGTGAAAAAGGACTCCGTCACCACACCTATTCGAGTTGTTTACGACTGCAGTTGTAAACAATCGGTGGATTCTCCCAGCCTCAATGACTGTCTACAAACTGGGCCACCGCTGTTGAATGACCTGACTTCAATATTACTACGATTTCGTGTAAATCCAATCGGACTTTGCAGCGATATTGAGAAAGCCTTTTTGCAAGTACGGCTAGAACCTGATGAGCGCAAGTACACAAAGTTTCTGTGGTTGTCCGATGCCAACGATCCGGAGAGTGAGTTCAAGACTTATCAATTCAAATCTGTGCTCTTCGGAGCAGTGTGCTCACCGTTTATTCTCAACGCAGTGGTAAAGACGCATTTAGAGGAAAATGCTGACGCGACGCCAACCTCATATGACCTTGAGAAGAACATTTACGTTGACAATGTAATTTCCGGTTGTGACACAGAGACAGAAGCTGTAGAATACTACAATGACTCTAATCAGCTGATGGAATCATGTGGTTTCAATTTACGGGCATGGTTTTCTAATAGTCACGAAATCTGTACAATTGCATGCAGTAAAAACTAGTTTGACCCGTCCCCTGAGGTAAACTCAGTTAGGTTTACCCTGGGGTACCGATCATGATAAATTGTCTTATAAACAGATTGACCGGCCATCTCCTAATCGCGTTGCTACGAAACGTGAAGTTGTCAGCACCGCTGCTTCGATATACGATCCTCTCGGTTTGCTGTCACCAGTGCATATCAAAACCAAGCTTTTCATACAAGAACTGTGGAAACACAAATTGCACTGGGATGAACCGCTCGACGATGAGACTACTACCGAGTGGGAAAACATAGCAGCTGATCTACACGCGAGTACGGACACTACCATTTCACGTCGCTACTTTCCCTTCAACACGTGTAAAGATTACGAATTGCATGTGTTTGCAGATGCAAGTCCAAAAGCCTATGGTGTTGCCGTATACTTACGTAATGATGACAAGACTACGGTTGTCATGGCAAAGACGAGAGTAGCTCCTATTTCGAACTTGACTCTACCACGCATGGAGTTACTTGCTGCATTGATAGCTACACGCCTGAGCAAATTTGTCTATAAACGCGCTGGCAGACAAGATCAACATTTTGCAACGAGTGTTGTGAGTGACTCGCAGATAGTACTACACTGGATCAAAAGTACAAAGAAACTTCCAGTTTTCGTAGCCAACTGTGTTCGGGAAAGTAAAGAATTTCCACTTCTTTTCAAGTAATGCCCTAGTGCGGACAATCCCGCCGATCTACTCACACGGGGTATAAATTCTCAAGTACTTTCACAATCCAAACTTTATCGGAATGGACCATCTTGGCTTTGTCAACAAGGACAGTTGCCACATTGCCATTAATTTGAGAGCCCAATTCTACATATTGTGGCCGCCCGTAATGACGACGACCTACTGTCTGCAGAAGAGGGGTTGCCTTCAGCTGTCCCCGTTGCCAAGGCTACAGCGACTTCCACGCGTCCTGAATCATCGCTCAACGCTACCTTTACTGAGCAGCAGAATACACTACGCGCGTTGGAATTGACCAGGCTATCGATACCAGTCGCTTTAATTCGTTGGGAAATTGTTGCGAGTTACCAGTCTACGTTGAACGATTCATTTCGTACTTGAAATGCGACCCTGTTCAAGTTCATGGAACTATTACTGCAGAAGAAATTCAGCACGCTGAATATACTTGGATGAGAGATGTGCAACCGAACAATATGGAAATGAGATACACGCCATACAAATAACAACAAAAAATATGGTCAATTGATTAAGCAGTTTCAACTGTTTCTCCATGAAGATGGCTTTCTGAGAGTTGTTCACGTTTGCACAATGCACTACTGAACTACGCTACAAAATTTCTGCTGTTACTTCCCGCCAAGACCAAACTGACTGAACTGATCATTAGAAGTACACACGTACATACACTGCATGGGGAGTAGTGGTCACGGTGACAGCACTACGGCAACATTCCTGGATACCACAAATTCGCTGCATCGTAGGGAGTATTGTATCAAAGTGTGTTACATTTCGCAAAGTTAATGGGAAGCCGGACTGCATCCCGGTTTTCACCTCCCCACATTGATTTCGATTTTCGAAGTTTACCAGTTTAACTTCGTAACCGGAGACATGTCACGGCTTGAAGGTAATTATCACCATCGAAATTCTGCAAACTTTTGTGCTTCCGAATGGACGTATTTAAATGCATAGATTACTTTGTGCGTAAAATATTGAATGGCAATATGAGTTTCTATCGTTTAGAAAGTCTACGACTTTCAAGCTAGTCGTACAAACAACAATAAACATGGCGGAGCAATGATACCGACGTATTTTTTCCCCTCACGACCGCCGGTGAGAGCGACTTGCAAAAATTTTCCAACCTGGTAAGTATTTGGCTTTGGCCAGTGTGCTGGGTTATGTACATGTAAACTAATAACAACTTGAATAGTTTAGTATTCTCTGTAAATCAATAAGCCTGTCGAACACGAAAGATTCGGGTATCTGAACCTCAACATTAGCTACGCAGCTCGAGAGTTATCCTTCGAAACAGGACGGGAACATTGGTCAATGCCGGATTTCGCATGGTAGCAATGGAAACACGCGTTCATTCTCAGAAAGCATGCGATGTCCTGCATACTGCTGATGCTCCCTTGGTCCGTGGACTTTGCCGTCCGTCTCGCCCCTACCAACGTTTAATTGCCTAACAATCACAGGATTCAGTCACGTATATCTTCAAATTTTGATACATTTATTCTACCAGTCATCAGCCATGGAACACATCAAAAACACATCGGGTTCAAGGACGTTCATGACGAGACACCATCATTGTCGCAGAATTGTTTTGACAAGTTTTAAGGAGAATACTGTTACACAGCAAAAGTCACAGCCAATGTGCCCTTTATCATAATGTAACAATTAAGGATCTCAGATTCAATACACAAAGTCTTACATGTAAAAAGCTGTTGAATTAAAATCTTCAAAAACTTTCCCCATTTTCTGGTATGTGAATTCAGATTTGTTGTACAGCTGTGTAAAATTCTATTTTTTGAATATTTTGAATATTTTTTTGTAAATATAGTTTTCTTGTCGAACAACATGATATATATATGTATGTCGTTTTGCCACATGTATAGTAATGTTGACAGTACTAAAAGCGTGCCTCATCGAGAAGAATTTGTCTCGCATCTTGAATATTTGTTATGCTTAATTTTCGTAACCAAAGCATGTATAACCAATCCCAAAATTCCAACACAGTTTCACTATCATGGAAAAGATTAAAGTTTTATCAGCTTTCTCACAGAATGTATATTCTCAGAATCAACTCTTGACGATGTCATTTTTAGGTAGTATAAAATTATGCAGTATTTAAAACTAAAAAGCTCCGTAATGATACACTCGTACAATTCCCAAAGTGCATGGTGATAAGCTCTGGTGTTTATCTCCCCAGTGGTTTTTTTTCTGGATCTTCCCATTTTATTTGCCCCAACCCTTTTCCCGAATCACCATAAATATCTTAAATATATTTGAAACTCTATTGTCTCACCCTTCTCTTTTTTCTGGATCCTCAAAAATATCTAACCAACCATTTTTTATTTACATCAGCGCTAACCTCCCCCTCGTTTTTTTAATGACATAACGATTTTCTTTAATTTGGATCTACCACTACAATAGTACCCCCCTGTTTTTTAACCCAGCAATTATTGTCTGGATGTTTCCCCCCCCCCCTGTTTTTTCATTATCCCAGATTGTTTCTGGATGTACCCCTTTTTTAGCTCTCATATATGCATATGTATATATGCAAATGGAAGGTATTCTTATAAGGTGGCAAATGGCGTCTGTGTGTATATATGTATGTATGTGTGTATGTCTGTTAGCTGTCCAGATCAAAAACTCCTAAAGCGCAACAGCTGCCGTCATAATATTTGACGTACAGGTGCACCTAGGGTTGGAGATGTGAATTTGTTCAAATAAACATGTCAGTGCCAAAAATATGCAAACGAGGGGAAAAAAAGGAAAAATCCTGCAAATGGCTAAACTCAGTAAGCATTGGTCAGATTGGGTTGAAACTTAGTATGCAGATTTCTTTAGGTATTCTAAATTATATGTGCACAAATTGGAGTGGAATTTGCATGCTTGTATTAAGGGTATTTTTCCGTTTTTTAGTCAAAATATCTTGTTCTCTGAAATCGCTCATCTGATCGCTCTGAAAGTGATATTCATGTTCTTCAGGATGACCTCAGTCAAGTTCATACAAATTGTATTGATATTATCATATTTGTAATTTTGGAGCAATTTTCCCAATTTTTGGTCAATTTTCTTTTAATCAACAAAACTGCTGATCTGATAGCTTTGATATTTGGTATACAGGAGATTTATCTCGTATAATATATTAAAGTTCCATTAGCTGTATCTTCTGGCGATTTTTCCGTTAGTTTGGATTGAAATGATCACTGGCTCATGTTGAATAGCCTGTCAAATAACAGAGAATCGCATATTATTCGGAAACATTACGTGCCCTACAACTAAATAACATGTGATTTTACAACGAAAATTTCAATTTTTGTCGCGGACAGAAATACAAACTCTGTTGACACGCGGATTGCAACGTAGGCATTCTTCTGCACCTGCGCGAGCCATTTACAGCAAATTCAAAATAAATATTCATTACTTATGCCGGTACTTACGTCGTAGTCCATTTCCGAGACATTGCGTAGCCAGATGTCTGGCAATCCACGACGCAATGTTGTTTTGATCCCGCAATAAACGTGAACTTGTACATCTCGCGTGATCGCGGCGTCACCATATCTGCGTTCTCCCGAGCACGCTGAGCATGCCAGACATCAACAAACGAGCTCGAAGGGCAACACGTTTGAACAAATATTAGCAGTTTTATGTGGCTATAACATCACTAATCATGCTTGTTTCTTCGTTAAAAACAACATATTGCAACAAATATGAGCCTCCAACATGGAAGTTTCCGAGGTAAAAATGGTCAAAAGTTACAAATAATGGCCCTTTAAAGTTCGATTGAAAGTGGCATTTTTTTTGATTTTTGGGCAATTTTGCCCTTTTTTGGTCAAAAAATGTTTCTTCTAAAATTACTGGTCTGGTAGCTTTGATATTTGGTGTACAGGTTCCTAGAGTTTATGTTAATAAGATATATTGAAATTAGGATGAAAATCTGCAATTTGACCCGATGGGACAAATCGCTACAGTTTATTAGTGACGTGATATACAACTGCTACCCATTTCAACAGGCATCTGACATACCTTGGGATCGCCTATGTCAAATGATAGAATTTACAACATCTCTTGGTCTGAGAGAATACTCTACTTGCTTGATAAATCACATCGACAACAACGACTTTTCGACGTACAATTACCACCAACTAATTAGCGTGGCAAATGCCTATCATGACATACTCCATCAGTTCAGGGAAGAGTTACCGGTCACCTCTCAACTCAGGTGTAAAATCGGGCGCAACGCCATCCTGTCGCAGAACACGTGGGATGTCAATTGCACGTGCAATCATAGAGTCGAACACCCCAATATGAAAGAATTCCAGTCATTATTCAACACGGCCGACGACCAAACGATCAATGATTACTGGGAAGACGTCAGAAAATGCAAACTGACTTCCATGATGTACCATACTCGCTGGACTTTCGAAACGATTTCAGCTTTGATTAACGACGGGACCCATCAACGAACCGGCGGGCATAAACTCCAGTGCCCTGCATATGGCATTAAATTTCGGCTGTTGATTCATTACTGGATGGCGAGGTCGGGCGAAGATGGGTTGTCTGTCCGATTAGCGGAAAGTTCGTGTCTCGGTAGACGGGACGATTTGATGAGGAGAATAGAAATATTAGGGAGTCTGTTTAAATTTTCGGGCCTGGAAGAGGATGAGATATCGTTGGCCCTAAAGCCGCTAACAGTTCGCTCGATATCAATTCACGAAGCAGCGGCGTCGGCCGACAAGACTGGTTGCGTAATCTGTTATAACTGTTTGAACACTCCGTCTGCATCACGAACAGTCCACTGGAAAGACTTCCCCTCTCAACTTTGCGAGTCTTGCCAGAAATCGTTCTGTGAGAAATGTTGGTCAACTTGCTTTGTCTGCTGCAAAAGTTTGTGTTTTGCGTGCGCAAAGTTCACGACTGACGAACCTGGTACAGAGTGGCTGTTCACCAACCTATCCAGGCGGCCAGCTAATCGCGAGAACATCGTTTGTAACGCGTGTGTTATCTCGTCGAAAATAACATTAGTCACTGGTGTTTAAGCGAACTAACGGGTAATGCATTCGGTTTTTACGCCTATTTAACAAATGTAAGAAGTATGGCAAATAAAAACAAATGTTATTAAACGGCTTCGCATTGCCTTGTCTGTTTTAAAATTGTTACTTGTTTTACATATTTTCTATGTTGGCAGATTTTTGATGTAATATTCAATGAATCGAGATAATGACATTACTTAAGGTGCAGGCATCCCTTTTCCTTTAAAAATGGGACAAGTGGCGAGTATGCAGACACTGTCACTCATAGCGCACATGTGGTTTTCTTACTATTTAATTCTTGTAATGCTTTATGTGGTTGTGGAACCCGTTGAAAAAGCATTACACGACGGGGACCGTCGTGATGCTCATGTACTTGCCCAAATAAATCCGTTGAATTTTCGTTGCCTCTCCTGGATGGCAAACCTGTGATGTAATAACTAGGTATTTCAACACCCGTCGAAACATCAATATTTAAGAGCCCAAGCAATAGCAATAGTATACAGTCGCACTCAGCCATGGACCCTTACAAGTGTCGGATGAGAGGTTGCGATGATAGAGGATATAAGTGTATGAATGGATATTGCAGCGATTCAGTGCGTTAAGATGTCGCTAACATCTGATTTCAGAAGTGCTAGGGACTCTTTTAAATGCTGTTTCTAACCGATTGTCACACAGCAGGCTACTATACGCGCGATGGCTATTGCCATTCGTGTAGCGTTAAAAGCCCCCGGGGAGCCGTCTGTGCAATGTTCCTATCCCTCGTGTATGGCGATTGCAGTGGCGCCTGAAATCCGGCTGTGTACCGAATGTCTTAAACTACAGGACAAGGCCAGGGGCGAAGCTTCGGCCCGTCCAAGAAAAAAAGTTACTTGGTGAAACTCGACCCGATCAAAAGGTCAAGTCAAAAATGAAGACAGGGAGGGCATATCATGCGCTAATGTTTTTGTAAAAACGATAGAAAACATGGAAAGGTTGGACTTTGCGACTCATGTTACACAGTTGCCATTTATGGTGAAGATACACTGGCAGGCAAAACATGGTCCGAGACATTCGTGTATATACCATGTGCCTTCAAGATCTGCATGAATGCTGGGATCGCTCGGTTACACGAGTTATTATAGCACTCGCTACGAAAAACGGGCTTATAAGAAACACAATGGTCATGAGCTGGCCTCAGAATGTAGTGTTGCGCACCGACATGCTAGTCGAATGCTCGAGGTATTCAGACCAACGATTTTCTCTGCAATAAGCAGTGCGCCGAAGAGGGCTTACCCAGATTAGGGGAAGAACCATTTGATTTCGGGGGGTATGGAGGATTTGAGAAAAAAAAATTGTCACCAGGTGAGATAGAAGAAAAAAATTGATCCTGTCATGGCCTGAGAAAAAAAAATCGTCATAACAGACAGAAAGAAAAAAAAATTGTCACAATGCACCAGAAATTAGCACAATTTGGAAACCTTATTCTCATTGTATTCTTTGTCGGCGCGCCGCCCTACGCGGTGCAAATGTTTTTACCACAAGCAATTCTTATGTTTTTACTAGCACTTATGATATAAGCATGCACTACATAGGTCTACCTTCACACCTCAGTACACTCAATGTTTTCCTTCCCTTTTCTGACCCAAGAAATCATATTTAAGGATTTCTGTTCCAATATCGCAATGGCATAGGCACTATCTCAAAATTTTCAATGCCAGAGGGGGGCACCCCCCTCTCGTGCTCTCCCCCTTGGGTCTTCTAACAGTTTTACTGGTAAAAGACAAATTGAAAATACCTCTCGGATTGCACTACACTGCATCGTGGCGCATATCGATTTCAAAATTTTCACAGGATCAAGGGCGAAACTGAACTGTTGTGAATTCATCCTTTATTATCACAGAAACATGTTTTAATTTACCTCAGTTCAATGACCATTTTGAAAGTTAAACATACCATATTCAGGCTTTTCATTAGAAGCTGGCAGCTGGAGAAATGACACAAGAAGGTCACAGATTTTCCGTTCCTGTATAATTTGTCTTCAGTCTCTGGCAAACAGAACTGTTTTTCACAAATTGTATTGTCATTGTTTGGTTGTTGAATATTGTGACTCAAACACTGATCATGCAAAAAATGTAAAAAATATCAGTGTTCAATGTCATTTTCAAACAGTTTTACCGAGTGCAAAATAAACTGAAACTCCTCTCAGATTGCATCATTTAACACATCAATTTCTCAAAATTTCCAATACGAGAGGGGGAACCCCCCTCTCGTGCTCTCCCCCTTTGGGTATTCTAACAGTTTCACTTAGTAAAAAAATTAAAAAACACCTCTCAGATTGCACCAGACTGCACCATTGCACACATCAATATCTTATATAATTACCATGCAAGATAGGGGAAAGCCCCTGCGACACTTCCCCTAAGCCTCTCGCATGGCCCCCCCCCCCTGTACTTTCAAATTCTGCCAGGTCAGATATCCTAGTGAAAACCCTGTCATAATATCCATCCAAATTAAACAATATACTATATGGTTAGATACTGTGTGATCTTTTATATCTTTATTTTATTGTGACTTTGAATTTCATTTTGATGGGTTCACCTTTTTGAAGCATCATGAGATACTGATGATAGTCTAGCAGGGTACATCAGGATTTGAAAGGTCTTTACTGTTGCTATATTTTGTAAATTTCACAATTACATGTATTGGTATTTAACTTTTCTAAGTGGGGGGATCAGTCAAAATTTCAGAGTTAGAGAGGGAGGTTACTCAAATTCATCATGGTTGGCGAAGGGGGGGGGGTCACTCGAAATTTCAGAGTTTCAGGTCGTAAATAATGACGGCTCCCTTATATATAACGCATTACAACTTGATTACCAATAAAAAAAAATTTGCACTGCTACTCCATTTGAAAAAAAAATGATGCAGGTCTAACTGTAGAAAAAAAAATGCTGTCACTCTGACAGGAAAAAAAATTGCTCCATAGAATTCCTCCATGGAGTATGCACCACATCAAGGATGGTTGAGGATTATATCGGATTGAACCACACATACACGTGACTGCAATTCAACTGTCAGCCATACTTTTATTCAAGAACTCCCAGCATGCAATGCAGTATTCCATGGCAACTGCTAACACATATTCATACAGCTGAGGGGTCATGAGTCCAAATGCTGCTCATACATGACATCCCTTCTTTTCTCAGAATACAGCTGATAGGAATGCTTTGGTTGTTGTTTTTTTTTCAAAACAGCAACAAGAACGAACTAGTAACACAACCCGTTTTGATGCTCTAAACATGTACTTTTGTGTTCATCTCTGTACACAGAACTCAAGCAGTAGTTTTTTGTTAAGCCACTGTCCGCATGTTAGTAAAGAGATCACAGGGTTCTTTAACTGTTTGTGAAATGTTTGTAACGTTAACAAAAGTCAGTGTTCAACTCAACTCAGTAAATAAAGATAAACTTTGTTTGGGTAAACTTTTAACTTTGAATGAATAAGGGCAGCGATCCGCCTACACCCTTTTCTTCTGAGAATTGTTTCATGTCATTATGAAATCATCATATTTCTTAGGCAATGTCGTCACACGTGTTGGTCGTTGAGACCTTTCAATATCAATGGATTTCACAGGAGTTTTAGGTATTTCAGTTGGTGTTTCAACTGCCTCACAAGATGATTCTTCATTTTCCACATATTTCTTAACATGAGTTGAATCCCTCTTGTACTGTCCCTCAGGCGATTCTACCACCACACTATTCCCTGTTTTCTCCACAACTTCATATGGCTTGTTGGCAAATGGTGTCGATAATTTGTTTTCTCTCTTCTGCCGTACTAATACTTTGTCACCTGGCAGTAAGTCGGATGGTGCTGCATGTCGTCTTCTGTCTGCATATATTTTGGCCTTGGCCTTCATCTCAGCATCACGATCTCTCACCCCATCGACTTCATGGCTTTCTCTCAAGTCTGGTAGTTTGGTACGCATCTTTCTTCCATACAGTAGCTCTGCAGGACTAACTCCTGTTGTTGGATGTGGAGTTGATCGGTATGCACGGAGATATGCTCTAATCTCATTCTTCCAGTCTCTTTGCTCAGCTTGTGCTATCTGCATGCGTTTCAGGAGGGACTGGTTCTGACGCTCAACTTCACCGTTGGCTTGAGGCCACAGCGGTGTAACTTTGCGATGTTCAATTCCACTCTTTGCTAAATATGCTGTGAAGCTTTCAGCGATGAATTGCGGTCCATTATCACTTGTAACTGCCAATGGTTGTGAAGATTTCCTCCAGACTTTCTATCATCCGCTCTGCAGTTGTAGACTTAGTTATGCGCACCTCATAGAAACGGCTGTAATAGTCAATCACAACCAGCAAAAAGTCACCTGATGGCATTTGCCCTAAAGGTCAATTGCAAGGTCCTGCCATGGTCCTTGTGGTAACATGGTACTCTTGATTGGTTCAGGTGGGTCAGGTCGGCTCACTAGCTGACATCCATGACAGCTTTTACAGAATTTCTCGGCCTGTCTATCAATTCCTGGCCACCAGACCTTTGTTCTCAATGTCTGTTTTGTTCCAACAATCCCTAAATGTCCATCATGTGCTAACGTCAGTACACGCTGTCGAAGTTTTTGCGGTATGACGATTCTTGTACCTCGGAGCACAAGTTTTCCAATGACACACAACTCACTGGATACTATTAGATATGGTTTACATCGAGGGTCCTCCCACTGACCAGATTTAACACAATGTCTTAGTGCAGAGAGTTCCTCATCATCGGCTGATGCCACTTCAACTTCCTTCGTAGTCAATGCACTAGGTGTTGCAGATACGGCGACAAAGTGAACATAGTCCTCTGCTGACAAATGTGGTTGAGAATGCTCATGGTAGTCCCCTGAGATGAGCCGTGACAGTGGGTCCGCGATGTTTGCCTTTCCAGGTATGTACTTCACCTTGAATGTGTAGGGTTGTAGTCTCAACACCCATCTTTCTATTCTGGCACACGGTTTAGATTTCACTGAGTAGATTACTTCAAGTGGTTTGTGGTCAGTACATATTGTGAAGTGGATCCCATAAAGGTAAGTATGGAATCGTTCACAATACAATACCCAATGCCTCTTTCTCGGTTTGTGAGTAGCGGTGTTCGCATCAGTCAGGCTTCTACTTGCATAGCTGATTATCCTGTAGTTTCCTTGCTGTTTCTGGATCAGGACTGCCCCTAGTCCTACCGGGCTAGCATCTGTTACAATTTGTGTCTTTGCATCCTTATAAAAAAATCAAGAGTTGCAGCACTTGCAAGTCGGCGCTTCAGCTCATTGAATGCAGCTCTCTGCTGTTTGCCGAAGACAAACGGTACCCCTTTCTTTGTCAGCTGTCTCAGCGGATCAGCTACTGTAGCGAAGTCAGGGATGAATCGCGCATTATAGTTGGCAAGTCCGAGGAAACTACGAACTTCAGTTGCATTTTCCGGTTCACGGGCTTCGTTTATCGCCTTCACTTTACTCTCAGTTGGCCCTATACCACGCTTGGATAGGAGTAGTCCCATGAATTCCAACTGTGACATGTAGAATGCACACTTTGACTTGTTCAATGTCAAGTTTTTCTCTCTGAGTCTTTCTAGTACTTTCACTAACCGTTGATTATGTTCCGCTTCATCTTTGGCGTGTAGGAACAAATCATCTGATATGTTGGCAACGCCCTCACAACCTTGTAATACCTGTTGTATAACGTGTTGGTAAATCTCTGGTGCAGCATTAATTCCAAACATGAGGCGCTTATACCTGTACAACCCACAGTGCGTGACGAACGTTGTGATACTTCGTGTTTCAGGGTCAAGTTCAATCTGATGGAATCCCCATTTCAGGTCAAGCTTGCTAAACACAGTGCTTTGGTTCACATCTTGGAGTATTTCGTCGACTGTTGGTATTGGGTGGCGCTCACGAATGATTGCTCGGTTTGCTTGGCGCATGTCTACACACAGTCGGATTTCCCCATTTGATTTGGGTACAACGACCACTGGACTGACCCATGGCGTCGGGCCATCCACAGCTTCTATAATGTCCAGGTCGATTAGTTCATCAATTTTCGCTTTCACTTTCTGACGTAAGCTAAATGGTGTGCGTCGAACTGGCTGCGCCACTGGTTTCACATCTGTGTCAACATGTAACTTGAGTTGGTAGTCTCTCAGCTTTCCAACGCCTTTGAAAACATCTCCATATTTTTCAAAGATTGCTGCTTCACTCCGGATAGCATTGATGTTTGGCCCAAGCTGTAGCACTCCAAGTTGAATGGCGGTTTCTTGGCCCAGAAGTGGTTCCCCTTTTCCATCGATGACAAAAAATTGGGCTTCAACCTCTCTGTCTGCACATTTTGTCAGTGTGGTAAAACTTCCCATTATCTTTAGTGGTTCGCTGGCCCCATATGCATACAATTTTTTCGTCGAGCCTTTCGTACAGTCATTGCATTTTATTTTCTTCTTTTTCAACTCACGCCACAGGTATTTGTCAATAACATTACTGCTAGCTCCAGAGTCAATCACCATTTTAATTGGGACCCCACCAACTATGGTCTTAAGTTTCTGTATACCTCGCTGCTGTTGGACGGTGAACGCATACTCGTCCTCAGACAGTGTGTCCACATGGCTTACAGACTGTCTAGGTTTTCCTTTTCCTCCCGTTTTCCTTTTCCTCCCCGGTTTCCTTTTGGTTTGGATGCTTTTGGATTGGTTGACTTTGATTTACACTGGGCTGCGAAGTGATCTGGTTTACCACATTTTGCACAAATTTTACCCCTGGCGGGACATTCGGGATCTCTACCAAAATGTCCTGTTCTGCTGCACCGATAACAGTTACCAGATGGTTTCTTATTTTGAGTACTTGCTCCTCTATAAAATTGCTTTTTCTCTGTGCTGTTTCCTTGTACACGGTTAATTGATGAAAAAGGACTTTTGGCTGCCATACCTTCAAGTTGTATCTGGACTGCTTCGTATGCCGAGGAAATTTCTAGCACCTGTGTCAGTGTCAGTGCTTTTCCCTTTTCCAACAGTTTCCTGCGTAGCTCGGTTGATCTACAATTTTCAACAACTTGGTCACGTATTTGTTTATCTGACTGGTCACCGTAGTCACAATCTTTCACAGCTTGTTTCAGTCTGGTCACAAATTGGGCGACACTTTCGTTTTCATGCTGTTGCATCGCTCTGAAAAGATGGTTCTCATAAGTAGTGTTTACTTGCGTTTGAAAGTATTTGTTCAGAGCTTCCTCTGCTTTCTTGTAGTCTTTGGCGTCGCCTGTGTTATCTAATGTCTCAAATATAGCCTGTACCTCCTCACCTGCCGAATGGAGAAGCAGTGCTCTTCTCTGTTGCTTGTTATCATCCTTCCCTTCTTCGATTATCAGTCCTTTGCTGTCTGCATACATCGTGAAACTTTTGAGCCATCGCTTCCAACGTGTGCCAACACTGTTTGGGTCTCCGGTCGGGTCAAATGGTTTTATGCCCGCTACGTCGCCAATATTGATTCCAGCCATCTCAGAATTATACCACAGCTCTGTAGATGTCTAAACTTTATCCTCGTTGCCAGTTGTAGTATCCACCATCAAGGATGGTTGAGGATTATATCGGATTGAACCACACATACACGTGACTGCAATTCAACTGTCAGCCATACTTTTATTCAACAACTCCAAGCAGGCAATGCAGTATTCCATGACAACTTCTAACACATATTCAAACAGCTGGGGGTCATGAGTCCAAATACTGCTCATATGTGACACTCCATACCCCCCCCCCCCCCGAAATCAAATGGTTCTCCCCTTATTCGAATTAGGTCTATGGTATGCCAGTATCAAACCTCCCTCTGGTTCAAGACATATGAAAGGCTGAATCTGTGCAGGGTTGACGTTTTTGGGGGGGTTTTCTTTGGGGATGGGAAAAGGAGTGGGAATAGGGGTAGGTGTAGGGGTGGTTTTATTTGGGCTATTTTTACCGAGGCGCTTGCTCCCGATAAATCGAGGAAAAATCAAAGACTGCTCACCACAATCATTAGTTTAGTGTTGCGCATCGATTGCACGGAAATTATTGCCTGACAAATATCAGTGGCGTGATAAATATTTTACACGTTTCTTTTCGAAAGAGGAGTCTCGGACAAAATATAAATATATACTCGGGAGGGAAGAAACACAGTCATGGACTGGCATCAGAATACAACAGCATTGAGAACCTATATGCCGATAGAATGTTCGAAAAATATCAAAATGAACGAATTCCTCTGTAATGGCAAAGTCTCTCGCAAATTAAAGAGTTACTTGGAACATGCTAGTTTTATTTATTTTATTTTTATTTATTTATTTATTTATTTATTTCGAGAACCAGCTCATACACCAAAAACATACAGAAAAAAAGAGGGACTGATAAACTAAAAAAAAAACTATAAAAAAAATAAATTATGATGGAAATTAAAACTGTCAGACAGAGAAAACTTTAAAAGCAGTCGGATAACAGTCTTTTCCAGAACAGCTACCACAAATAATATATGTATTAATAGCAGCACTAATAAGAGAATTTTCACTATTCATCAGCCTCATATAAAATTTTGAGCGTAAAGTGCGCTGTTTACTTTCGAAAGTCAAAATGTTGCTCTGAACAAAAGTGTTCGAGATACTTAATCTTCTGTCAATACCAAACAAGATTCTAAAACCGTTGTTATAAGCAACGCGAACATTATTGATACACTGATTTGTGAACTTACTCCAAAGATGTAGCAATACATAGAAGTACAATATGTTATAAAAAGTGTCATTTAGACAGAGTACGAACAGTTCCAAAACTCACGGATTAACATGTTAGCTCTGGCGTACACATGCGGAATCTTACAAATATTAAGCATATTAGGCAAAATGGCAAGACACTTAGATTTCAAAGCATTAAAGACAATATCATGGTCATTAGCATATTGAGTACAAATATTCAAGAGGTTGTTGATACCCTTTACACTAGGACAAATCAGTACTATATCATCAGCATATAACAGGTGATTCATGCACTTTCCACCGAGGAAGCAGCCGATATTTTTCTTTACAAGTAAATGGCTAAGTTTATCAACATAAACTGAAAAAAGGCGTGGAGAAAGTATACCTCCTTGTCTCACACCATTACATGTTTTAAACTGATTAGATAAAACTGACCCCATTTTACAGCAAATTCTTGATGCCTCTACCAATAAACCATCATACGAACTATAAAATTCAAAATACCTCTGTCAATCAATTTGCAAAATAATGTCCAATGGTTCACTTTATTGAAGGCTTTTGTCGCATCAAGAAACAAAGAAAACAGGGGTATTATGACGCTTATAAAAATCAATTATTTCTTTTACTAAAAATACACACATATCAGTTGAGTGACTTTCTTTAAAACCAATTGATGATCACTTGTGTAGAGTAGACTATCACACTTATCAAGAATAATAATTCATACATCTTAGAAATGGCAGTGGCAATAGCAATAGGGCGATAATTCCCAGAATTAGTAACGTCACCATTTTTATTCTTTACAAGTGGAACCAAAGTGGTGTCCATCTTGCGAGATGGCAAGTAACCATGAATATGCGCTACAGTAAACATCACTGGGAGAAGAACGTGCAGGCGTGCATGCGCAAACTTTAAATGCTCAGCTGTAATGCCATCTGGACCAGCAGATTTACCACTGTCCAATTTTGTAATGGAATTTCTAATGGCAGTTGGAGTGACAATCATATTCTCATCGAATGAAACACTCGAAATAGTATCTTTCAAAAAACCTCATTACTGTTGTTGGTGACAGAGGAAACAGCCTTGCATAATGGTCACGCCATAAATTAGCAATGTCATGTTGCCCATTACAGCCATCAATGTTGATGAAAGAGGTGACTTCTTTTTACTATTAACACGCTTCCAAAACTCCTTGTTATTATTGTTAGCTCTCATTTGAGACTCACTCTTTTACATATCTTAAAAACATACTTAAACTTAGCACGTGATGTCCTCATGAGATCAAAAATCGGACCTTGTCTGGGACTGCCAGAGTCCCGCCACAACAGGAAAGCATCACGAGCAATGGCATGATATTCTTTAACATGTTGATTCCAACCTGGAATTAATTTAGCCCCATTATTACACTCAATATTAGAAGGAATGCTTTGCAAACCAGCATCCTTTAAAGCTTCAATAATATCATCATACAGTTTTGAAATTGATTGCAAATGAGAAGATTGCAATTGATTGCAATGATATATGATTCACCTTGGACCACTTAATGTAAAACAACTAGAGTTAACAACGGGAGTTGAGTCATACTTTTGAAGATCATCAAGGTTACAGATGACACGAAGAGGGAAGTGATCGGATCCAATATACTCGTGTAAAATACTAATATCTGTAATACAGTTATGTGCAGGAGATGTGGATATACAGTGATCAAGCCACGAAGTTGAATGGTGTGCTTCACTATAATATGTAAAAATACGTCGTTTGTCAGTACCAAGAAGAAATGTAATTATTATCTTCACAAAATCTAGACAGTTCGTTACCAAAGTCAGAATTGCTAGTGATATCGGCATTCCAGTCACCAATAACCATAACACTATTAGTCGGTGCTTCCTCGATGCAATAACGGATTTTCTGTAAATATTCTAGAAATTCATGATAATTGTCTCTGATTTGTGTTCGCATATAAACATTTAGAATAAGTAAAATACCTCCGCTGTGTCTGATCGCAATACCAATTCAACTACTGTCATTGTAACGTTTTACATTTACAGTACCAAGAGATTTCCTCCACATTACCGCAACACCACCAAACGGGCGACCAAGGCGAATACCGACCTCATCGTCCATAGCTGATTCACCAACGGCGTAGAAATCTTCATTGATACGGGACAGTAAACTGAGCTCAGGCTTTGAGAGCCAGTGTTCCTGTAGGAAACGTGTCAGAAGAACCACATATGTCCTTTATGGTTTCAATCGACGATTTAATTCCACGACAGTTGTACGATGTTATAGTAAGATTCATAAAGATTACTGCTAGTTTCTTGCAGGATAGAACTTCCTCACCAAAGTGCCAGTAGGCCAAACACTAGGATTGCGGATGCGTTTACAGATTTCCGAGGTCGAAATTAGCTTGAAAGATGAATACGATTCATATTTGGTCTGCAATGTCATTATTTTTACTTCACAAAAGCCAAGGTTTTCTAAATGTGCTGATATGTCATCTGCTTTAGTACCTGGAGAAAGACGGCTAATAAACAATGCACTGGGCTGGGTAGTATTCACAGCTTTAAGTGACGTCAATTCTGCATTGTTCCCAGTGATGACCGATTTAGGTTTGGGGGCAGATCGTTTCGATGGTCGATGCCGACGATTAACAGTGACGAAGCCATGGTTGCTGGAGGATGAAGGCAGGCGGGTGGGCGCATCATACGTTACACCTTGGCAAATGCTGACTACTCGATCTGGTACAGAACGATCGACGGCTGGGATGCCAGAAGTTGCTACTTCGCTATACGAACGCGAAACTATTTCTTTGACAGCTGTAATGTCATCATTATCAGCATCGCCAGCAGAGGTTGAATCATCAGTATTTCTCAAGTTTGATTGGTCACACTGTACATCAGGTTGCTCATTCATCCGTTGACCATCTGTGGACACGTCTGCTTTGGAATGCAATTTATTGTTCAACACTTGTTGCATGAACGATTTCTTCATGACATTCAACTCCCGTCTCAGGGATGCAAATTCTTCTCTTAAACTTTCACGTTCATCGAAGGTACCATTGCCCTTCAACTGAGAAACCTCCCGTTGCAGTCCTCTGATTTCTTTTATCAGGATGGACACATCAATGTGAGAAACATCAACAGGTGGCAATCGTGTCAGATCTTGTGCGACAAAACATGGCACATTACTCTGATCAAGTTCATGCAATAATTCACCATATTGGGAAGGTTATTATTACGTTGTGTTGGCCCTGGCGTCGTATAAAACGAATTTTATCAATATTACATGAATCAAAGAGAAGCCTTTTCGCATTTTCGACATCTTTGTCATCATACGTATCATTACAGAGTTTTACAATCATGTCTGTTGGTAGAATGTCAATTTTGTTCCACAGAAAGCATAACAGCTCATTTACAATGACGCTTCTTTCAGTTACACTGCGAGAAACTTCGAGTTTCTTACTTTTCTTTAGCGAGGCTCCCAACTTTGTCGGATTTTCTCTCCTTGCTGTAGCAATATCGGGGAAACGCCTTTCTTCACAGACTGGGCACAAGTCCAAGTCACCCTGGCATAAGGATACATTTTCCAAACTTCCACAGTCCACACACTGCATTTTGACAGTGGCCTCACCAACGACGTATTACGTAACAGCTGTACCGGTACATCAACTGAAGATCTGGTGAATTTATACAACTGGTTTTTCTAGCGAACAGTCCACAAAGCGCTCAGAAAAGACAAGTCAGCCGACCAGATAATGTTCATGAAGGGATTTAACCTTCAAGAATACCAAAATTACGTCAAATTCACACCAGAAAGACTTACGAAGCAGGACAGCAAAATGATGATACCGTATTCAATATGGCGTCAGTGCATCGGCTTCTAATGATGATTTTAATGATGAATGCGCCGAAGAGGGCTTAACCAGATTATCTGAATTAGCTCTACGGAATGACAGTATGAAACCTTCTTCGGGATCTCGAAATATAGGAGACTGGATTTGTTTAGGGTAGATGGAACCACAGTAAGTCACGATATTTCCTTCCAAGGTGACAGACACTACAGTGAGACAGTACACAGTGTTCAGTGCGATTGCTTGAATTCGGTTGTACATGCAAAAGAATCACATTCGCAAAAACAACTGGATTATAGCGAGATGTTTAATGGCGAATTGTACCTGACCTGCATTCCAATAGACATCGACGGCGAATTCCACGGTAATGACGCTGAAATTAATAAAATGCTGCGGTTCATCCGGCAGTACATGGAAGAAGAGATGGCTTTGTTAAGTCATGGGGTTTTTCCAAACTTGCGCGACTGGCCAATGTACATTTTTAAAAGCGACACGGACGAAAAACTATCGCTTCACGTCTACCAGCACTTGCCGCGCAATGTCGTGTTTAAAAATATACTGCAGATGAAGAGGTTTATGGACAACGTCAAGAAAAGAATAACTGACAACCCTTCATCCCGCAACATCTTAGCTTCAACCGTCGCACAGACCGATGGCTGCAAATACGTTTTTAACCCAGATTCGAAGCGATTCGAATGCCGAGACCCTACTACAAAAATGATGAAGTATTTACCAGCGGATCGTACGGTCAGTGTGGCGACTAGTTCTCAATGTTTCGTCGACACGTCTATCTACCACCCCAATAAAAGTCTTCGCCTTCCATTCTGTTACAAACGCACATCGAGTCGTCTAGTTCCCAACAGGAGACTGCTTCCGCACTCGGTCTTGTTAGTCTAGTCGGAAGGCAGGGTTCCCATGCACCCAATGGATATATTTTTTAACCTACATTTTTGTAATCCTTAGGGTCTATAGTTAATGAATTTTGATGTTCCAAAAATCAGGCGCCATCTTGGCCGCCATCTTGGATTTCAACAATGGAGTAGGGGTAACATATTTACCGCTCGACGGAAACAGAAACAATGAAATACTATAAACGTTACATATTTAGAAAGCCCTGATTATGGCCTTTTATTAATATATAACTTAATGGGAATAAATTAATATTTGAATGTCGATTAGACTTTAAATCGGCCATTGACCGTTAATCGTAACATTTGCTAAATTTCAAACCCAATAATTAAGTTCCCGTTCCTCCAAACAATTTTGCATAAGATATTTATATATTTTTTGAAAGAACTTAGTGCAATAAACAAAAAACAACATTAAAAGTATCAGTCTTGAGATTTAGTGGGTGCATGAGCTTGTTTTCTTAATACATGGTATGCCACATATCCGTGTGTAATGTGAGGGGTAGAGGTAATGTTTCCCTTTCCTTTTCGAAGTATGAATGATGAAACCAAAAAATATTACATTTTTTGAAAGTGCTGGATCAGGCCTTTTTAAAAATATACAGTTTTATGGCAAAATGTCGCTTATTTGAAAGTTACAAAGCTTAAACCTTTCAGTTTGTGTCGATTTTAAGTGATTTTTTAAAAACAAATTATACTATATGGGTAGGAGTAATTTTTCCCTTTCTGCCTCGAATCATGAATTATGAAACCATATAAATGATGTATTCATTGAAAGCTCTGAAAAGGGCCTTTCTGAAATGTATGGTTTTATGGGGGAAAGTCGCATATTTAAAAGTTACAAAGCTTGAGCTTTTCGGTTTGTGTCAATTTTAAGTGATTTTTTAAAACCAAATTATATTACAAGGTTATGGTTAACGTTTCCCTTTTTGCCTCGAATCCTGAATCTTGAAACCATATAAATGTTATTCTGATTGCATGACCGGTAAAAGGCCTTTCTAAACATATATAGTTTTATTGGGAAAAAAATCGCCTATTTAAAAGTTACAAAACTTAAACCTTTAAGTTTGTGTCAATTTTAAGTTATGTTTTAATTAATATTGCACAAAACAGTTAGTCCGTTGGCCAGGTATCGAAATCATCCCCTCTAAGGCAGTTTTCAAACTATGATTTTCTGTTAGCTAGTTTCTCAGCTGTCATAACCTCTTTATTTGCCATTTAACTGATGATGGGTACCATAAAGTACCATGAACAATACATTCTTAGAAAGCCAAGATAATGCCCTTACCATTGGTATATAACGTAATGGGGATTAATCAATATTGGAACATCGATAAGATTTTATATGGGCCATTCAATGTAAATTGTAAAAATGTGCTTAATTTCAAACCCAATAATTAAGTTCCTGTTGCTCCAAACAATTTTTACATGGTATTTATATATTGTTTTTAAAGAACTTAATGCAATAATGAAGAAAAAACATTAAAAGTGTGAAATTTGAGATTTATGGGGTGCGTCTATTGTTTTCCTTATATGTAGTATGCCGTATATCCCTATATATTTAACGGATAGGGGTATGGGTAATGTTTCCTCTCCTACCAAATGCAGCGAATAAGGAAGCCACATAAATATCATATCTCTGAAACACTAAGGCAGTTGATTTTCCAACAAGATATGGCTTGATGCGGGAAACTCAAACTTATTCGGTGACAATGCCTAAACTCAAAAGTTTATGTCTTTACTGACATTAACTTGTTAAAATAAACATGAAAAATACCCTTCAGGGCATTAAATAGCACTAAAAAGATAAATGTGGTAAATAAAAGACGTTTATTTATTTCAATAACTCAAACAAGGGAAAGAAAGCAAACAGTTATACAACAGCTTGGATTTCAACAAAATCTCTTATTATATAACTTTTGGATGAGGCATAACTGGAAGAATTTATGCCTAATTTCGGGCAATTTTGGCATAAGGCTTCAATATGAAAGTACTTTTTAAAGATGTTAACAAGTTCAATACGCATAATTTTTAAAACTATGTCAAAAATTATATATTTCACACCCACAAACTCTAAATTGGATTTCATAGTCTTCTTGCTAAGTTGATATGACAGGAGCAGTAATTAATCCTTTTCTTTAATTGTCGCGAGTGATATATAAGCAATAAAGCACCATTTGGAAGGGATACCACACAGTTTTGACCGGTAAACAACATATACGAATGAGCTATACTTGTGTGTATAAGGAGTGAAATGGCAAAACCGAGTGGTATACCAAACCTATTGGGGCTGCTTATTGCTATATTATTTCAGTATATTGAAACTTGCAATGAAATTAAAACAATGTGAAAGAAACACACTTATGAGATAGGAAAGGCCAACTGTGCAGTATGTCATAAAATATATGCAAGGTCACGTGACCGTCTGGGCGAATCAGAGCTCACTATAAATAGTAATACTTGTAATACCACAAAGGAACACGAGAGAATCTTTTATCAAACAAAATCAATCACCATTAATCCACAGTATAGCGTCTTTATATTAAGATAGATGGATCGACAACACTTTACCTTCCTTACCAGAAAACAAGAGATCATAACAATTTGTCGAAATTATGTTACAACGCACTATATACTCCCAATGAGGATTACATTTTCGACTGGGTACTAAAATTCAATGGCAAAATAATTCAAGAACTAAAACCCGAAAAGCCAAATGTCACAGAACACATTCAAATTACGCCATTGTGTTCTCTGTACGACGCAGGGGGGGGGGGGGGGGGGGGGGGGGGGGGGGGGGGGGGGGGGGGGCAATGGCGCTTCTGAATACTAACCACTTTACACTATATACTGTTGATATTGACAGGTCATTTTTGTCTAAGGAAATACCGTTTTACGAGCGCTGACACCTCCAATTTGGCGATAATTCGACTCTTTAACCTCTACACAGCTTTAGCTGATGAACTGTGGAATTTTATAGAGGTTGATCAACGACAAAATGCCAACCCAAATACCAGCTACTGTTGGATTTTTATTACCGCGTCTATAATTATTAATTGTCTCATTGCAAAAATGGTTATAAAAAAGTAATAAACCCTGCATTTGCAATTTAAAACTCTACTTTTAATTTTTCATTTGATATCACAGAGGGCTGAGCACTTCTTGTGGCGCCAGTGGTTTCAGATTAGAATTTTATTTCCATGGATTCATGATTAGTTATAGAAAACTATGAAATTTCATTATTTTCTCCGTAACATCTTTTCCTTTCCCTCTTTCCTTTTCCCTCTCAAAAAACACTTTTTAGGATTGACCCTTTGAGTACTGTAATTTTTACAACCAAGATTTTAGTCCGCAATTTTACCAATTTTCCTAAATTTTTCTGTGATTTGTTTTGATGATTTTAGGCCCCATGAAGATCGTGTTTCGTTGGCTACATTTTTTTCACCAAAATTGTAATAAAAATCTGAAAAAATGCCCGGGATATAGTTTATAAAGGTGACAAAAATTGATTTCGGGGCTCAAAGGGTCAATTGTTATTTGCATATACCACACCATGTTATATATCAGTGGCACGCAACTATCAGTCGATAATCGCGTATCTGGATTGAACGAGTCCGCTCCGGGGCACTACGTTAACGTCAGCTACCTGCCATCTACCGGCAGTTAAATTGAATCTTAGGCCAGTAAATTTCGGTTCGAAGTGAATGCAGACGGGGGCTGGCCTGTGTATGCAATAATGAACGAACTTCATCAACGTTTTGGCACACCCCATAAGACAATGTAATGCGATACTCGTAGGGCGCAGTGAACTGCTGACCGATAAATATTGGTTTCCGCGGTTTCTTTTCATTTTGTAAACCGTACCCAAAACGACTATGGGTTGATTCTGTAACATGGGCATTTCGATCAAATTTAGGTCATTTGGCATCAACATTACTTGAAGCGTACCATTGACAACAGATAATGCAGTTGGCGCAGCTTGTTCTCGCTCGCATTGGACAGTCTCACTAAACACTGTACGTAATACTGCAATTTGTTTTGTGAAATGTATCCAAACCCATGAATTGTCGAGGGTCTGTCGCATACAACGACATTTTGTTTGAGGTCACAGTGACACATCGATGCGTAACAGCTCAGTAATTTTTCGTTGGAATGTGAAGTGCAACGGTCGAACCTCAAGCAATATTTATCGTGGGTGCAAGGACGTGCGCCCTGCGTTTCGCATCGGGGTAATTTCTCCATCAGGTCGTTCGACCAGTAAACACATCCACTGTCTGGAATATCCTGTATTTCACTACAGGTCTGCGATTCAAAGTCGTATATCAGGCAGTCCCCGGTCGCTTCACCGAAGAAATCGCAAGATGACGTGATCTTCTCAGTGCCTAATTCAATCTCAATCAAGGGTTGAGAGGTTGTTGCCACATTGACACACACACTCTGAAGTTAGGCAAAAAGTTTGCCATGGATCGTATCTAGTTCCGTAATTTTGACATTGTCGTCTGAGTAAACACCGTTTAGATTCTCTGCATGGACACGTACCGCGCGTTCCTGCTGAACATATTGGTAAAGATGAATTTGCCACGAGTTCGCTGTACTGACATCTTGATTGAGGTAGCGGTTGGTTGCATTTCATCCCCGCAAATCGCTCGTCGGAACACAGACACTGTGGTGGCGTGGATGAATTGAAAGATAGCAGGGTAGATGCGTGGGGATCAGTCCATCCACGGCTGACATGACAAAACTTTTTATCGACTACGCCGTATTTCACGACCTTACGTTCCACATGCGTGGAATTTTCATGACATTGCTTAGTTACTAAGCCAAATTCGTGGATTAATGTGTCGTCGCCACACTTTAAAATATTTGTGCCACAGTCACAAGTGCACCAAGCTTGAATGCAATCGATAAGTCGCCCATCCCAGAACGATTTGCAATTAAAACTGCGAACACAGTTCTCGCGGATTGAGCACTGGCACTGACAGTATATCAAGTCTTGGCACATCAGCGTGTCTATTGGTGCATTGGCAAAGTTTTCCTCATTTTTGGTCAAAAAAAATTGTCTATCAAATTTACCAGTCTGATTGCTTTGATATTTAGTAATCAGGTTCTTAGGGTTTATGTTATTTTGATATATTTAAATCATTAGGTCTTTAATTTTGAATTCTGGGGTCAATTTTTGCCATTTTGGTCAAAAATGTATTTCTCAAAAACCATTTGTCTGATAGCTTTGATATTTAGTAGACATGTTCTTATAAAAAATTTTAATATGTTCAAATTATATTAAATTTTTAATTACCATAGGTATTTTTGCTGCTATTTTTGTCCTTTTGGTCAGGCCGACCATAAGTGGGCTTGCAAAGATTCCTCCTTCGTCAATGAATGTGACAAAAGTTATTCTCTAAATACATAAAATAACATAACATAACATAACGTAACGTAACGTAACATAACATAACATAACATAACGCACATTTTGTGCGTATAGGGAGGTAGCATGCATCAATATATCCTTTGCACAAATGCCAATTTTTCCGGGATATCTTTCATTTTGTATTTGTAAGATTTTTGTGGGGGGGATGGGGATATTTTATACCTATTGGAGCTAAGAGTATACAATGTGGTTATTTAGTAAGCATTTGATATGGTAAACTTATTTGGTGTTGCAATGCGGTAAAAATCATTAGAAAACATATCTGAGGTGATTTTAGCAGGTTTGGTTTCCAACAAATATATTCCAAAGTTTGTTCAATGTTTAAGAGTATCAAGGTTGTAAATAGTTACACACTTCCTGCCATCTGGTCATTGTATATCTCATGCAAAGATGGTCAACAAAGGGATGGACCATTTGATATTCTGGGGGGGCTGGGAGATTTAGAAAAAAAACACAAATGTCAATAAAAAATCAGTCAGAGAGGTTGGACAAAAAGAAAAGGTGGGAGAGTAGGGAAAAAAGAATTTACAATGGATGGGATTTAAAAGATAATGTACCTCATCAATCCTGCACACACCATTGTTTTCGTGGAGTACAGGTTGTAGATATTGCTTCACTTGCTGAAGGTGCCGAGTTCAAACCCCGACAGTGTTATTGCTTGTTGTAAAATATAGTATAACTACTAATTTAAAATAACACTTTCCCTCCGTGTAATTTAATGACTGCTCCTTCCACACAGGTCTCAAGGTGGCTAAAATGTGGATAAAGTTAGGATACTACCATAAGAGGGAGTGGAGTGAAGATAGTGAAAATTGGGAACCCTGATTTTCAATTATACCTCCCTAAGTTTCAAAACCTCATTCCTAATTCTTGCCCCGAAATAATTTCACCCCAACATCAATTCCCCACACAAAAACTGAAAACGTTGGACCATTTACAACTCTTTTAACCCCACTGTTTTTAATTTTATCACATCAATGTATCTAAGGCACGCTTTTAGCACCTCTTATCCCAGATTCTTGAACCTAATTGGTCAAAATTGGCTGTTTCTGGCCATCTAGATCACCCCTTTAAAATGTTTGGGAAGGTGACTTGGAAAAAAACATTGATTGTGATTAAAAGTCTCATTCGCTGTTAAGCGAAATACAGGAAAACATGACACATCACAAGTAAAGTAAGGGAATGCGGCTCCACATAACACGATCGGGACTAATTTGGGATAATTAGATGGTGAAGTGAGGTCATTGTAATCTTCAAATGTGATGCTCATTGTTTTTTCATTTTTAGTACTTTGTGCCCTGTGGGCACAAGGTACTAATGTGATGGCGCGGCCCAATACGGCCAACATAGTGGGCCGTATGCTGTGGACGCAGGTACTCAGAAACGCTTCAGTAACTTTTTCTGAAATTTGGTCTGGTGGTCACTTGGGCATGTATCTCAAACGGTCTTTTTTCTTTTTTTGATTGAATCATTTTAAAGTCACTTTTTTAGCTTTTTTCTGAAAACCACTATTTTCACTTTTTCCTCAAAACTACTGATTTGATTATTGTGATGTTTGGCATGGGTGTTCGTATAGTTGAAATACCGTCAGAAATGTTCAAAATTTGGTGATACATGCCTTACATTATTTTTAAACAATATTTTTATCCATTTTATTTTATATTTACTTGATTTTGCCTCACTTTCGCTAAAGCTACCGTCTGCGCATGCGCACAACTGTAGGACAAAATCTGAGTTGAAGAATCGAAACGGACGCCATCTTGTTTCTCGGTATGGGCACATTTTTACATTGTGAACGTTTCACTGTGTATTTCAACATGTTCTATAGTTATGAAGTTGACAGTGATGCACTTTTGCAGCTGTCGTGTATTTTTTGGTACGAAAGGCGCCTTTGATCGACTGAAGAATGATGGCCTCCGTAGGCGATAAACACCGGTACTGGCAGGCATATCAGTTCTACTGAGGAAGTAATCCACTGGCCCGTATAGGTCAGGGGCTCACTTAGGGGAGAACCACTTGATTTCTGGGGGGTATGGAGGATTTCGAGGAAAAAAAATTGTCACCAGGTGAAATAAAAGAAAAAAATAAAGCCTGTAATGGCTTGAGAAAAAATATTCTCATAACAGACAGAAATAAAAAAGGAATTGTCACAATGCTGTTGAAATGAGCAAAATTTTGGAAACTTCATTCTCATGTATTCTTTGCTGGCATGCTGCCAAAGGCATGCAAATGTTTTTACCACAAGTAATTCTTATGTGTTTTTTTTCCAGCACTTATGATATAAGCATTCACTACTGTACACCTCGGTGCACTTGATGTTTTCCTTCCCTTTTCTGACCCAAGAAATCATGTTTCAGGATTTCTGTTGCAATATCTCAATGGTATAGGCAATATCTAGATGGGACTATTTGACTTCTCTAAATCGTGAAAATTTAAAACACAAGATAGGAGTCAATAAACTAGTGTTAAAACCAATACATTATTCTCTCAATATATATGTTAGAAAGATTACAAGTTGACAATGAAAATTGAGGAACAACAAATATAATGAAATACAATGTGTGATCACGTGAGCCTTTTTTCTCTGACTACAAAGATAACATCTCCCCTGAGAACTTAAAAGGAATTGACTGTTTTAAAGAAAAGCAGGTATAGTACTGATCACAGTTGATTTGCCAAAAAAGTGTTCTATAATTTAAGTTGTATATATAATAGACTTTCCATTTTGTTTGTCATTTGTTGGAATGTAAAATGAATAAATAAAAACATCCTGTGATATGTGAAACACTGGCTTAAATTTGAAAAATTGCACTGCTACTCCATTTGAAAAAAAAATTGATGCAGGTCTGACTGTAGAAATAAAAAAATGCTGTCTCTCTAACAAAAAAAAGTTCCCATACCCACTTCCTGCATACCCCCCCCCCCCCCCCCCCCGAAATCAAACGGGTCTCCCCTTAATATGCGCATGCGCACATAACAAGTTAGCGTCGTTTTTCAAGGACTGCCATCATGTTTCTCGGTCAGTTGCGGATTTTGACGTTTTAAAGGTTTTAGCGTATATTTGATTGCTGTCATGTATTTTTTGGCACGAACCGCTCCTTCGATAGACTGAAGAATGATGGCCTCCGTACTCCCCAGTACCGGCGAATCCATTGCTTTTAATAGCGAGGCAATCCCACCGGCGGCCCGTACTAATAGCTGGGTGAGAGCGAGGGAATGCTCTGTCCTTCTACCTCCGGCCTCCATGTCATAACAAACTAGCGTCTTTTTATGTTGATATACTGTCCTTTCGACACAGCGATAACTTTTAGTTTTCTGTTGCTTATTTTGGGTAATTTCGACAGTTGTGCATTGATTTTGACATCATCTTTTACTTAATAACCGTCGATGTCGGCAACTCTCTCGCTAGCCCTGCGTACGATGCTGTGTGTTAGGAACGCACACAGGGAATGCACTGCGTACGTACGCAGGGCTAGCGAGAGAGTTGCCGACATCGACGGTTATTTACGAAAAGTGAATAAAAGACTGGCATTTTTGGAAGCGATCGAGTAGCTGAGGTGGGCAGGGATACGACTTGGGCCCAAGAACGCTGAATTTCGGCAGTAATTTGGCTTTTTACGTCAAGTCCCAAAGTGGATTTGAAGTCACCGACCCTACGTACGGTCTTTGCTGCAGGGCTGTGGTGAGCGGGGCGAATAGCTGTAGCGGAACACACAGCATCGTACGCAGGGCTAAATCCGACATGGTAATTTGGCATGATCATCAGATCATACATGATCCGAGATTGCACTTTAGCAAGGTCACGATAACTAATGTTGTTTGTTTCACTGTCGTTTAATACCTATATTTCCACTAAAAGACCATTAGAATTTCCTCCTGGCTACTTTGAAATCATGCACTGGCATGCATATACGGCCTAGTTGTCAACATCACTATGCTTTAATGTACAGTAGACTCTCATACTATGAATATATCGACTGTCACTGCATGTGTGCAAATCACTCCATATCATATCAAAAATGTAGTATTGCGACGTTTGAGCTGCCAGAAGCCAGAATTTACAGTTTACGAGAAAGTTATCTTACATGTAAAACTCAGTTCTACTATGAACAAAATGCAAGCTATGTTGTATAACTATCGTGAATAGCATAATATTTTGTACCTATCACCGTGTCAGAAAATCAGAAGGAAACAACCAGTCAGACAAACTGTGGTCAGGATGATACTGTCCAATTTTAATATTTGTCTCTCGGCACACACCAGATACTCATGACTGTAAAACAACATTTCCATATAATTGTATATTCAGTTTTTATATTTAGTTTGCTTTTCACCATATTGTATGTCCTTCCCTGCACTACATAATTCAAAATTAAATATTGTTTTTGGCCTATACATACTTGAGGGGTAAGCTTATTTAGTCTCATACATTAAAGATGCACTGTTGACCTACAGAGTCCAAACTTTTTATCATTGTATTGTAGATAGGTGTACACTCCAAATACTAAGTACAAGTGTGGTGAGTGTAACAAGCAAATGTTTTTTAGTCAATGTTCATATCAAGGTTGTTGATACTTAGAATCCACACTTGAACTTATGCTGGACCGGTAACCAACCAGTTCAAATAACTTTCATTTATGTCAAAACAATTTGACTTTTTGCCAAATTTCACATTTATGGCAATTAATAAACAGTAAGGAGGTACAAAGGACGTCGGTGCCCCCGGGCCCCATGTTAAGTTATGCAATTGTTTTTATGAGTAATTTGTAATATCGCAACATTTAGCAATAGGGCACCTAGGACTTTTGATATTTGAAAAGTATAGAAGATCCAATTATCCTAAATTAGTTCCAATCGTGTTACATATCGGCTATAAATTATGTCGGGAGTTATGAGGTTTTAATGTTTATGCTATGGTATGATTGTGTACTCGTTTAGTGACTATTTAAGAGGCACTGTCCTGTAAAAACCAGCAGAGCGCCTATATGAGGTGGCCAAGGGTAAATTTCAAAAACATATAAATTATATACCAAAAGATAGGATGTGACCTAACTAAAGTACCAGTATAATAATTTTGTTGTGCTACCTTCTGTTACCATAGTAACAGCGTTTGAAAAATAAGACGTCAATAGCGCAAATTTTACGTCAAACGGTCAAAAACAACATTTCTATATAACAAATATACCAATATTTCACCAATCATTACTTGTCTTGTCTAATTTTCCAATTGTACTTGTACAGTAAAATAGTTACGCAAATGGTCAAGTGAATTAAGACAATGGTATAATTTGACCTTTGACCCCATCTTATGTGCGTGATAGCGCCCTCAAGAGGCCATGTATACATTTCCATGGATTCATGATTAGTTATAGAAAACTATGAAATTTCATTATTTTCTCCGTAACATCTTTTCCTTTCCCTCTTTCCTTTTCCCTCTCAAAAACACTTTTTAGGATTGACCCCTTTGAGTACTGTAATTTTTACAACCAAGATTTTAGTCCGCAATTTTACCAATTTTCCTAAATTTTCTGTGATTTGTTTTGATGATTTTAGGCCCCATGAAGATCGTGTTTCGTTGGCTACATTTTTTTCACCAAAATTGTAATAAAAATCTGAAAAAAATGCCGGGATATAGTTTATAAAGGTGACAAAAATTGATTTCGGGGCTCAAAGGGTCAATTGTTATTTGCATATACCACACCATGTTATATATCAGTGGCACGACTGTCATTTGATAATCGCATATCTAGATTGAACACGCCCGTTCCGGGGCATGATGTCCACGTCAGCGATTTCTACTGGCTGTTAAATTGAACCTTAGGCCAGCAAATATCGGTTCGAAGTGAATGCAGACGGGGGCTGGCCTGTGTATGCAATAATGAACGAACTTCATCAACGTTTTGGCACACCCCATAAGACAATGTAATGCGATACTCGTAGGGCGCAGTGAACTGCTGACCGATAAATATTGGTTTCCGCGGTTTCTTTTCATTTTGTAAACCGTACCCAAAACGACTATGGGTTGATTCTGTAACATGGGCATTTCGATCAAATTTAGGTCATTTGGCATCAACATTACTTGAAGCGTACCATTGACAACAGATAATGCAGTTGGCGCCATTTGTTCTCGCTCACATGTGACATTACTGAAAACTGTGCGTATGACCGAACATTGATTTTGTGAAATGTATCCAAACCCATGAATTGTCGAGGGTCTGTCGCATACAACGACATTTTGTTTGAGGTCACAGTGACACATCGATGCGTAACAGCTCAGTAATTTTTCGTTGGAATGTGAAGTGCAACGGTCGAACCTCAAGCAATATTTATCGTGGGTGCAAGGACGTGCGCCCTGCGTTTCGCATCGGGGTAATTTCTCCATCAGGTCGTTCGACCAGTAAACACATCCACTGTCTGGAATATCCTGTATTTCACTACAGGTCTGCGATTCAAAGTCGTATATCAGGCAGTCCCCGGTCGCTTCACCGAAGAAATCGCAAGATGACGTGATCTTCTCAGTGCCTAATTCAACGCACGTGATTGAGTGTTGAGAGTTGTTGGCACATTCACATGTACACTCTGAAGTTAGGCAAAAAGTTTGCCATGGATCGTATCTAGTTCCGTAATTTTGACATTGTCGTCTGAGTAAACACCGTTTAGATTCTCTGCATGGACACGTACCGCGCGTTCCTGCTGAACATATTGGTAAAGATGAATTTGCCACGAGTTCGCTGTACTGACATCTTGATTGAGGTAGCGGTTGGTTGCATTTCATCCCCGCAAATCGCTCGTCGGAACACAGACACTGTGGTGGCGTGGATGAATTGAAAGATAGCAGGGTAGATGCGTGGGGATCAGTCCATCCACGGCTGACATGACAAAACTTTTTATCACGTACCCGGTATTTAACGCCTTACGTTCGACGTACGTGGAATTTTCATGACATTGCTTAGATACCAAATCAAATACATGGATTAATGTGTCGTCGCCACACTTTAAAATATTTGTGCCACAGTCACAAGTGCACCAAGCTTGAATGCAATCGATAAGTCGCCCATCCCAGAACGATTTGCAATTAAAACTGCGAACACAGTTCTCGCGGATTGAGCACTGCACTGACAGTATATCAAGTCTTGGCACATCAGCGTGTCTATTGGTGCATTGGCAAAGTTTTCTCATTTTTGGTCAAAAAAATTGTCTATCAAAATTTACCAGTCTGATTGCTTTGATATTTAGTAATCAGGTTCTTAGGGTTTATGTTATTTTGATATATTTAAATCATTAGGTCTTTAATTTTGAATTCTGGGGTCAATTTTTGCCATTTTGGTCAAAATGTATTTCTCAAAAACCATTTGTCTGATAGCTTGATATTTAGTAGACATGTTCTTATAAAAAATTTTATATGGTCAATTATATTAATTTTTAATTACCATAGGTAATTTTTGCTGCTATTTTTGTCCTTTTGGTCAGGCCGACCATAAGTGGGCTTGCAAAGATTCCTCCTTCGTCAATGAATGTGACAAAAGTTATTCTCTAAATAACATAAAATAACATAACATAACGTAACGTAACGTAACATAACATAACGCACATTTTGTGCGTATAGGAGGTAGCATGCATCAATATATCCTTTGCACAAATGCCAATTTTTCCGGGATATCTTTCATTTTGTATTTGTAAGATTTTTTTGGGGGGGATGGGGATATTTTATACCTATTGGAGCTAAGAGTATACAATGTGGTTATTTAGTAAGCATTTGATATGGTAAACTTATTTGGTGTTGCAATGCGGTAAAATCATTAGAAAACATAGCTGAGGTGATTTTAGCAGGTTTGGTTTCCAACAAATATATTCCAAAATTTTTTCAATGTTTAAGAGTATCAAGGTTGTAAATAGTTACACACTTCCTGCCATCTGGTCATTGTATCTCTTATGCAAACATGGTCAATACCAAGGGATGGACCATTTGTTATCCTGGAGGGGCTGGGAGATTTAGAAAAAAAACACAAATGTCAATAAAAATCAGTCAGAGAAGGTTGGACAAAAAGAAAAGGTGGGAGAGTAGGGAAAAAAGAATTTACAATGGATGGGATTTAAAAGATAATGTACCTCATCAATCCTGCACACACCATTGTTTTCGTGGAGTACAGGTTGTAGATATTGCTTCACTTGCTGAAGGTGCCGAGTTCAAACCCCGACAGTGTTATTGCTTGTTGTAAAATATAGTATAACTACTAATTTAAAATAACACTTTCCCTCCGTGTAATTTAATGACTGCTCCTTCCACACAGGTCTCAAGGTGGCTAAAATGTGGATAAAGTTAGGATACTACCATAAGAGGGAGTGGAGTGAAGATAGTGAAAATTGGGAACCTGATTTTCAATTATACCTCCCTAAGTTTCAAAACCTCATTCCTAATTCTTGCCCCGAAATAATTTCACCCCAACATCAATTCCCCACACAAAAACTGAAAACGTTGGACCATTTACAACTCTTTTAACCCCACTGTTTTTAATTTTATCACATCAATGTATCTAAGGCACGCTTTTAGCACCTCTTATCCCAGATTCTTGAACCTAATTGGTCAAAATTGGCTGTTCTGGCCATCTAGATCACCCCTTTAAAATGTTTGGGAAGGTGACTTGGAAAAAAACATTGATTGTGATTAAAAGTCTCATTCGCTGTTAAGCGAAATACAGGAAAACATGACACATCACAAGTAAAGTAAGGGAATGCGGCTCCACATAACACGATCGGGACTAATTTGGGATAATTAGATGGTGAAGTAAGGTCATTGTAATCTTCAAATGTATGCTCATCTGTTTTTCATTTTTAAGTTATGCAATTGTTTTATGAGTAATTGTAATATCGCAACATTTAGCAATAGGGCACCTAGGACTTTTGATATTTGAAAAGTATGAAGATCCAATTATCCTAAATTAGTTCCAATCGTGTTACATATCGGCTATTAAATTATGTCGGGAGTTATGAGGTTTAATGTTTTATGCTATGGTATGATTGTGTACTCGTTTTAGTGACTATTTAAGAGGCACTGTCTGTAAAAACCAGCAGAGCGCCTATATGAGGTGGCCAAGGGTAAATTTCAAAAACATATAAATTATATACCAAAAGATAGGACGTGACCTAACTAAAGTACCAGTATAATATTTTTGTTGTGCTACCTTCTGTTACCATAGTAACGCAAATTTTACGTCAAACGGTCAAAAACAACATTTCTATATAACAAATATACCAATTTCACCAATCATTACTTGTCTTGTCTAATTTTCCAATTGTACTAGTACAGTAAAATAGTTACGTAAATGGTCAAGTGAATTAAGACAATGGGTATAATTTGACTTTTGACCCCATTTTATGTGCGTGATAGCGCCCTCAAGTGGCCATGTTTTTCGGATTTGTGTAAAGAGAGAAAACTTCTCAAATTCAAACGTGTTTAACTCAAAAAGGAAGCGAAACCGTATAAGTTGATATAATATTTACTTTAACCCATGACCGATGCTTAATAATCCAATAAAAAACGTGCGGGCACTCATTGTGTTTTTGCTTTAATTTTATTTTAAAATTATGGAAAATAAGAAATATTTGCTAAGCCTTCCCCTTTTTAAAAAAACTGTTCATGGAGAAAAACTAAATAGAATTGTGATATCTTGTATACTTATGAAACATCATTTTCAGTTCTATTAAAAATATTAAAAATCATATAAATTTGGCAAAGTTTGTTGCCATGGCAACACTTCTAAAATGGCGTTTTCTCTTCATTTTCAATGATTTTCACTGATTTCTAGCACAATCCCGCGTGTCCCCTGTCGCAATGGATAGTGCTCATAGTGTGGTTTGGGAAATACCAGTAAGAACAACATGACAGGGTGTATAAAATGCAAAAAAGAGCATTGAGGATTCTACTTAACGCAGATTTTGATACGCCGAGTTATGATCTTTTCAAAGCCACTGATGTCCTTTCCGTTAAGCAACTTATTTTCTATTTCACTTGTATCTTAGTCTTTAAATATTTTGAGAACTCTGTTCCGACGTACATTGCAGACATGTTATGCCTTTAATGAATGTTCATGATTATCCCACACGCGCAGCAATCTCGCGTAACCTCCTTCCTCAGTTTCGAACGGAATCAGGTCAGAGAACTTTTGTAATGCGTGCATCCAGAATTTTGAATTCCCTCCCAGAAAATCTTCGACAATTGAAACTTTTTATAAAATATAACACTGACTTATAATTTTTTTCTGAATACGGTCACTTTGTTTATTTTTTAATTACTTTAACTACTCCTGTGTTTATTTTGCTGTACTTTTATTTGTATTTTTTATTGTATTTAGTGTTTTAGGACCCATGGAAGATTACGGCCCTGTTGGGAACTTTTACCAAAAAGGTGTCTGTAAATGGGTTATCCTTTAAGGTGAATAAATAAAAAATAAGTAAATATAAAACATTCATATAGTCTATCTTTGACTTCTTCTACCTTAAAAATTCACGTTGTGACCCCCTAATTTTTTAGCCTTATTTTCTTTCAAATATCCCCTATAATTTATTCTGAAAGTTTCAACAAAAGTTTAAATCTGGAAATGGCAAAAATAGTCAACGGTTTAAAACGTGCCAATTTTACAAAATTCGAAGTACGTAATTCAGCATTGAAAAAGACACAAAATGATGATATAATGCAAAAAAAATATCGACTTTGGTAAAAGTGATTCGTTCATGATGAGTTCATTCTATAATGACCTGTAAACATCAAAATCATTATATTTGAAGTCGTTCTGGATCTGAAAGCGTATTTGGAAATTTGAGATATGCAGTGATGTCTCGAGTACACAATATATTCAAGGGCTGTTAGCGATCCATGGCATTCACTTGCTTTTCGCACTTTTACGTCCGGCAGCAATGCCGACATCACAACCCACAGCTGTGACAGAGATATCCATTTCATGACAACAGGTAGATCTGAAATTATTGTGAATTGAGAATAAAACAAAATTACGTTCCTAATGATTATTTGCTTGTACCTCTCTCAGACACTTGTACACACTCGCCTATTTCGAATCATGAACGGCTAAGCTCTCATACGCAGCATTTGATAATGTGATGCGACGGTAGGTCTAATCATTCGACACTCAGGGCATTGCTAGCCAGGGTTTCTCCTACTGCCTCCATGTTTCCAGGTAAAGCGATTGCTGATAATGTCACAGCAATTCAAGATAGCAGTACATTGCTAGGATTCATCAAGTCACCAAGCTGAAATATGACATTGACTGACATTGACTCATATTTTGATAAATAAACGTCAAGTCAACACACCGGGATCGCTATCACCAATTTGAAATTCCCGCTGTTTCGACCGATGCAGGTTGCCTGGATTTTATCACTGAATTTCACTTCCGATGTTTGTAAAACTAAAGAAACAAAACTGTTTGGTGTGTCGAATTTATTTTCGTTGATAATATCATGGATAAAAATGCCAATACTCACCAATTTTCTCGGAGTGCACCGGCGGCTGCTTCCGGATTGCGGCAAGCGGGTCTATTGTTTACGTTGGACTGCGTGTTGCAGCTATGGTTACGTAATGTCATTAACCTTTGACCCCATAGTGACAGAAACCTTTGGATTATTTGCTTTTTATGTCTTCACTTACAAACGTCAAGGAATCCTACGAGCAGTTCCAATGACGGTAAATATTTTTATAATTGTAGTAGAAGCAGTGCTTACTTGTTTGCTGTATCTAAACACTTCCTAATGTCAAATATTTTCCAAGGCGACAGACTTTCAGTAAATACATACAAGAAGTCTAACCATTATTTGTAGTACTCACAGCTACTTCAAGCTTACAAGGAAATGTGTCATCGTATTTTGTTTAGTTTGGACTTTGAAATTGTTCAAACTATTTTTTTTGGTGTGTGTTAAATGTCATATTCCATTTTTTCGAAAGTAAACTGTTAGCAATAAACCGATGATGAAGATAATAACAAAGAAATTAATTTATGAATTCGTCACCCTTACACCCGGAGTATATGTATTCGTATGGTACAAAAAAAACGTGTCACGAAGTTGCTACTTGTGTTGCTGTTGTTATTGTTGTTGTTTGTAAATTTGAAAATATGTTTTTTGGGTTTATTTTTTGTCAATGGTATAAAAAACGAACTTGTTGATAATGATTAAGACAGGCTTTAGCAAAAATCAAAATAAGAAAGTAGCAATATTTCATCACTTTTCATGACAGCATAACATAAAAAATAACTGTTTGCCCGCAAGTTTTAAAAGTGATTCACAAAACATTAGTCATGTTACGTAACATGATGTACATGTCACTACGGGATCTCGCACAAGGGTTACCATTTTTAATTTATAAAATTGGAAGTTTTTAATGCTGAAATTTGCTCAGATTTCACTTCTCCGGCATTAGAGCGCCCTCTACGGCAGAGAAGGGTCAAAGGTCAATATAAGGTTACGGACGTACTGAGGGGACCTTACTCATGACAAATATATATACTGATACCGTCACTTTTTGTTAGATAATAATCTACAATATAGTGAATATGTTGCATTTTTACAGAATTTTCAACCTTTTAAAGGGGAAATCGTAAGGAAATATTAGGTCCTCACCATATCACGTGACATGGCCTGTAACATCAAAATGGGTCTGTTTAAACAAACATTAAAATTCATTCCTTCTTACTTAAACTATGCCCTATCATATGTGATATGTTTCGTCTTAATTGAAAATTTGACCTTGGCCACCTTTTGCAGGTTTTTACAGAGAGTGCCTCTTAACTGTAGTGTATTTATGTTGTGCACTGTGTTGCTTGTCCGCTTTTTGATGTTAGAAATTAGCATGGTAAGACAAAGCCGGGTTGTTTATGTTTAAGACATCGTGATCCTTTGACGCTTTCGTTTAGTAAAGGTGAGTAGTTCCTCATCAGTCGCTTGAATTTATGGGTTTTGTTTGGTTCTTGTTTGATTGCTTTTCTCTTCTAACAATGTTGTTAGAATATTTGTTTTGATTTGTTAAAGCTTGTTTGAAGACGCTGTTACCGCGTCGTTGCTGTTCGTTTGTTTGTTTAGTCTTGCCTTCACCAATTTGTCTTTTATTCGGTTTTTGTTTCGTTTGTATGCGATTATTATTTGTTTCGGAAAGATTAATTTCAGTATTTCATGGGTATCTTGGCATGTTCTCCTGACCCACATAGCTTTATTGAGTTAGTGAGTGGCTGATGGAGTGATTGAGAGAGTGAGTGAGTGAGCGAGAATATATTTCCTAAAAGGGGATTCGCAGCTCAGTTGAAAAAAGAAAGACATTGACATAGGAAAGTTCAGGTTAGGCTACTTTTGGTCTTTTTCAATCAACTGAGGTCGTGAACGTAACCTTCAGTGTACATGTTCCGTTCATAAATTAACCACCTCAATTATAGAGGGAAACTAGGTGGATGGACATAGATCAACGTTCACAGACAAGAGTTGCTGCGAATCTTGCAAGGACCAAAGACTACATTTACAATTAAAGAAGGGCCTCGCGGATACTCTTGCATCTGCACGCAGGCTAGTCCGCTCTGTGAGACAGGGCTATATAATACGGCTACAGCATAGTCATAGCCAAGCACTCTTGACTTATACCGGCCGAAAGACTAATAGCTGACCATCGAGCATCGGTTGTTACCGTGACAGAAAATTACTTAATGGTAGAAACCTCCGTAGTTTTAGTATGTAACACTTGACCTCATTTTAATAAGTAAACACATCTAAGACGTCATCAGTTTGTGGCTATAGCTCTTGTAAAATGGTGTCCCACAAATCTGTTTGGAGGCATGATCGCGAATATAGAGGAAAGAAAATTTAATGTCTTGAAATTTAACCAACCAACAACAGATTTTGAACTAATGTGCCGATGTGATAATTTGTCCTAAGAAATACTGCAAATGAACCCACACAACAATTTTGGCCGTCATATTGATTACTGTTTGCATTTGAATATACCCTAATTTCTGTTACGTAACAGTATGCTGTCATTAGCAACTGATATATTTAAAATCGGCCAATATGGCTGTGCTATCGTAGTCAGTTTGTACATGATAACAAATTTCATGAATAAAATGGGAGATAGGTGATATTATATCCAAAATGACAAGGAATTATTGCCGCGATGACATGAACTAACCCCTAAAATATGTGTGTTGGCCTTCATTTGCTTGTTTTTGTGTTTGATGAAGCACAGTGGGCCAGGAATCGGGATTAGCTGACAAAATTGTATTCGCAACTTTGCTTGTTTACGCTCGGACTGTTCGGATAATTTGGTCAGCTATCGCCAATCCCTGCCCCCCCCCCTCCCCGCCACTGTGTTTCACCGGCACAAAAATAAGCAGTCTAAAATTGTGAAAGTGATTGAAAGAAGGTGGAAATTTCTTTTATTGTAACGTTTTAGTTAGAAAGTGCCGTAATTGTAAGGCGGCTGTGTTTTGTGTACGGCGATTTGACGTCATCAGATTGTAGCTATACCACTTGTAAAATAGTGCCATCAACTGTAGGTTTCAAGCACCCGTTTACGTCGAGTTTTCCCATTCGCCGAAATACTATTATTATACTATCATATTTCGCCTAAATTTTAATTATTAATGGAAATTTAAACATTTGAAGGCCATTGTTGAATTTTGTTGATACAGCTTGTAATTCAATGTTGTACTATAAGCGACATATACTGATTGCATCGATCCACTGATACTATGCATGTCAATGCATGAATGCTCCGTTTTCTTTATGCCTGGTATTTCACTTGTTTCAGCTCTTTGAATGAAACGATCTTGAGAGTTGATGTTTCAAGTTAGATATAGACGGTAGGGATGCGATTACTTTTCATTTCCCTCAAAATTATTTTTTTCTATTTCCAAATCGAGCCATGAATGTACTGCAAAATTTTTGTGTTATACGCGTGCATTAGCTGCAACTATTGTTGCCCAGGGCTGTGCACCGCCTTTTTCAGTCGTGTTGGCTATGTAGCCGGCCTGTATGGCTACAATCCCTTCCAATAGGAAAGTGGAAATTTTTGCACAGCAGATTTGCTCTGCATAGGGGTGGTGAATTTTGACTTCTCCCATGGACATTTTATCATACTCTAGCTTCTTAGTCATCTGCGATGCCATCTATGCTGACAAAATGGTGAATAATAATACCTATTTTCACAGCTATTTTTCCCTTTTATATAAGGCTATCCTGAAGTGAGCTATTAGAGATTTCCACCTTTATCTGAACATGTGTCAAAGACAGTTTACATAATACATTGTGGCTCTTTCAGCCACTTGGTCGCTTGTTCATTAAAACACCATTAACAAAAAAACATGACCTCTGGCAGCCATATTGGATAATAATAACTAAAATGATTTACGTCAAATTGTAAGTTAAAATGAGTTGTCTTGGTGCCAAGTATGAAATGCATTGGTCAAAACCTGTCTGAGTATTTGCTGTAGACATTAATACAGGAAACAAACTAACCGTCACATGCCCATATTGGATTGTATCACAAAGCAAATCAACTTTCATATGATATGAATGACGTAAGTGGTAATCCTTGTAAAAGTTTGAAAAAAAATTCGTCTGAGCTTTTCTTTGAAATTGCATTATTGGACGAATGGATATGGAAATGGGGACGGATGCACAGACATGAAAAACCCTATAAGCCCTCCGGAGTTGCCTGTTGGATTAAAAATCTTCTCTAAAACCAGCACACCATTTCAAGTGATATTTTATTCATATATTTCTCATATGTGTACATTTTGGTTTGTGAAAGGCATCTGGATCGGTCAGATAGTTTGGCGGCCATATTGTAATTTGCAAAAAAACTACGATAACAATGCAAAAATATTTAAAAATCTTCTCCTAAACCAACACACCATTTCAACTAAAATTTTGCTCGTTCAATCATAGTGTGTGTTCTTTCTAGATTGTGAACAGCATGTAGACTGGTCACGTGGCTGCAGCCAAATTTCTATTGCGAAAAACCTACAACAACCATGAAATATTATTCACAAATCTTCTTCTTCAAAACGAACACACTATTTAAACTGATATTTACTCATACCATCAGTAAAATTGCGTATTTTTCAATTGTGAAAGGCATATGGACTGCTCATGTGATTTGGCAGCCAGATTGCAATTTGTGAACATCCTATGATAACCATGGAATATTATTCCAGCAGGACTTCACCCATAGCTATGGCAGAACAGATTTACTTGAGAAATTTCAACATGATAACGGTTTTCTTACATAACAAAATGCTTATTCATTAAACTATCTTCCCTTTTTTATTCTCAACAAACATGGCAACCACTCAGGCCCGATCAAGGTACTTGCAACTTTAATTATATTTTTTGCTGCTATAGACTACAGTCTATAAAAGCTATTGGGATGGGTATCCGTCCCGCATCTGGCGTCAGTCTGTATGTACAGTATGTATGTCCATTTGTGAGGATGTCCGTCCACTCAAATATCTTGAGAACCACAGTACTTACAGATTTGATATTTGTTGTGTAGATGCAAAATGTAATCATGAGAAACTGGTTTTTTTTTGTTTTTTGATATTATTGAAAATATGCAAATTAGCTCGAAAAAGGCATTTTTGGTAAAAACCTTCTTCATAACTGCTGGTCAGACAGCTTTGATATTTGGTATACAGGTCCTCAGGGATAACCTAACTTAGATTTGTTCACACTGTGATGAAGTATACAAATTTGTATTTTAGGAATTTTTGTCATTTTTGGTCAAAAGTTATTTCATCGAAACCGCTTGTCTGACAGCTTTGATATTTGGTATACAGGTTTGTAGTGATGAACTGAAGTTGATATATCAAAATTATGATGAAATATGCAATTTTGTAATTTGGGGCATTTTGATCGAAAAATTTGTCTCTCAATAACTGCTCATTTGATAGCTTTGACATTTGGTATATAGGTTTGTTGGGGTTCTCTATTTATATTGCATCAAAATAATGATGAAATCTGCGATTTTGCATTTTTCGGGCAATGTTTGCCATTTTTAAAGGCATAGATTGAAGTTTTCTATGCTGGCTATTGATGAATGTCAGTGGTTATAGGGGGTAAGTATGAGCCATACTGAAACAGTTCTCCGGCCATAAGAATACACTATATTGCCAAAGGACCTCTGCTCTCACTTTATCAGGTATTATGCTATGTCCTCTGCACCATCTATAGTAGCTTCAGGGACATTGGTCCTATGTTATCGTAAACTTTTGGTGAAAAGTTTTTTTCAGGAATCACATGTCAGATGACAATCAAATTTGGATTTTAAGTTTTGTTTAGCTCATATTTGGTTTGTATATAAATACCAAAAAGAGCTTATATGGTGAGTCGGTGGCGTCTGTATGTCTGTATGTCTGTCTGTCTGTATGTCTGTCTGTATGTCTGTCTGTCTGTATGTATGTATGTATGTATGTATGTATGTATGTCCGTCACACACAAGGGCTCCCATACCGCCAAAGCTACCATCTCAGTATTTGGTGTACAGGTAGATGCAGGGTTGAGATGTGGCGTTGTTCAAATGAACATGTCAGTGTCAAAAATATGCAAATGAGGTAAGAAAAAGGGAATCCTGCAAATGTGCAGGAGTGGTGGCATGCCAATGACAGAAACAGGCTACTCCACTGACCTTGAGTCATTCCTGTCATTGTTTATAAACTGTTACATATTAACAGACCTGCTCAAACTAAGAGGGACTAGCTGTGTTGAAACATTCTCTGCTATGCATGTGGCAAAAGTTGACCTCCAGTACCTTAGGATCTCCTGATTATCGTCATATGATGATAAAATTTGGGTTAGTAAATATTTTAGCCACTTGGAAAACAAACGTTTGTGCAAAAGCTTGGCAATTGCCTCATATTTTTCCTCTTTTAAATCATAATAAATTAGACTATTTGCAATGAAATGCACATCCATTCGTAAATATGCTAAATTGAAGTGTGACCACAGAACTTGTGTTATTAACTAGTCATGGGTTAAAATACACGACATAGATTTAAAAATTGAGTGTTTGAGTTGCAACTAAAATATGGTAGCAAAATTGTAAGCACCTGTATTTAATGACTAAGTCCTCCACAAGTGATTGCAATAGCCCATTCTCAAAGAAATTATGGCTAAAGAATGCATATCTTGAATAAGACTCAAATGATTGGACGTTATATGTTGTTGATTAAAGTGCCAAAAGGTGCTACTAATGAGGCTCTAATATATAATTGCAGAAACAGATCATGGCTACTATATTAGGCCTATTAGGCCAATAGATGAGCTGTACTTCGAGTTGGCACGGAATTTGACTATTGATGATATTGATGTCATGAAAGCCTTGTTAAGGGGAAAACAACTAAGACCAGAAGACAGCAAGAAGATGGAATCACCAGTGGATCTATTTCACTACTTGGATACAGGGGTTACATTTCAGAGGACAATATGCAACTGCTAATGAACCTATTCCAAGTGATTGGGAAGTCGGATTTGAATGAAAAAGTAGTCACTCTTTTTGATAGAAAATCTGAAGGAAAAAGACAAAAAACACGTAAGTACTTCAGGAATAAAGGTCTCTGTGACCAATAATCAATGTTTTATAGGTGTAATCAATTTACAGTTATCATTCTGAACAAAATGAAACTGAATAAAGCCATGATCCCGATATTTAAAGCCTTACTACCTTAAGCTCATTTACTTTATTCAACCAGTTTGTTTCTTACTACCTTTAAGTTCATGTATTTTATTCAATCAGATTGCTTGCAGTGAAAAGCAATTCGCATATAAATATGCTAGTTTGAAGTGTGGCTACATTTACCAATCGTTGGCAAAAAGTACACAGCCTTGGTTTAATAACACTGAGTGGGGGAGTTTCAACTAAAATATTGCAGCCACAAATTGTATGCATTGTATTGAATTTACCAATTACATCATAAATGATTAGAATACCGTCCTTTCTAAAGAAAATATGGCGTGATAATGAATATACAAATCATGACTCGAAGGATTTAATCTTTTTGTTGTTGAGCAACTTGAAAAATAGATTCAACTAGTGAGGCCTGTACTATATGATTGCAGAAGATCAGATCATGGTGACCATATCAGTCAAGTAAATAAACTCTACTACATTGTTAGGACAGCAATTGTCAGCTGGAGATATTGATGTCATGAAAGCCTTGTTAAGGGGATATCAACTACAACGGGCAGATAGCGAGAAGATCGAAACAAAAATGGATCTATTTCACTACTTGGAAGACAAGGGTTACATTTCAGAAAACGATATGCAACTGCTAATGAACTTTTTCAAATGATTGGCAAGACATATCTGAATGAAATAGTAATGACTTGTGTAAATAAAGAGGAAGGGAAAAAACAAGAAACAAGTAAGTATTTATAGGCCAGGGACTTGTTCCCGGATCAAGTTTGTTCTAGTCTTGAAGAGGATTAGCAATTGTCAGATCCTTTTGTTTTCCTTTGAAATTGTTATCTCGGAAGAAGATTTCCTAGCAAGAACATCTGACGCCAACACTGGCCTTTAAGGATTAACAATTTTCATGATTAATAATCAATGCACTATATGTGTTATCAATTTTACAATTGTAGTTCTGAATAAAAAATGATCAAGTCTTGATTGCAATCTTTAAAGTCTAACTGGCGTTATGCTCATGTATTTTATTCAATCAGATTGTTTGCAGTGAAATGTAAGTCGCATATAAATATGCTAGTTGAAGTGTTGCTACATTTACCAATCGTTAGTAAAAAGTACACAACCTTGATTTAATAACACTGAGTGGTAGAGTTTCGACTACAATATTGCAGAAACAAATTGTAAGCACGTGTGTTGAATTGATTAAGTCCATCATAAGGATTAGAATGCCGCCCTTTTAAAATAAAAAGTGGCGTCATTATGAATATGCTAAACATGGCTCATAAGATTGGACGGGGTATTTTGTTGAGCAACTTCAAAAGAAAAGATTCAACTAGTGAGGCTGTACTATTTGATTGCAGAAGCATCAGACATGGTGACCATATCAGTCAAGTAAATAAACTCTACTACATGTTAGGACAGCAATTGTCAGCTGGAGATATTGATGTCATGAAAGCCTTGTTAAGGGGAAATCAACTACATGGGGTAGATAGCGAGAAGATGGAAACAGCAATGGATCTATTTCACTACTTGGAAGACAAAGGTTACATTTCAGAGAACAATATGCAACTGCTAATCGAACTGTTTCAAGTTATGGGCAAGACATATCTTAAGAAAATATTAATAACTTGTTTTGATAAAAAGCTGAGGGGACAAAACAAGAAGTGCGTAAGTACTTAATGAATAACAATTTTCGTGATTAATAATCAATGTTCTAATAGTGAAATCAATTTAACAATTATAGTCCGAATAAAAAAAAGATTAAACCTTGATCCATATATTTAAAGCCAAAGTAGCTGTAAGCTCACGTATTTTATTCAATCAGATTGTTTGCAGTGAAAAACAAATTAGCATGAAAATATGTTTGTTCAAGTGTGCCCACAGAACATTAGCCAATCATTGGCAAAAAATATACAGTGTAGGTTTTTGTAACTGAGAGTTTGATTTGCAACTAAAATATGACAGCCACAAATTGTAAGCACTTGATTGAATTAACCAAGGCCATCACCACAAAGGATTGAAATACCTTGTCTTTCAAAGAAAATATGCATAATAATGATTATCACATACATAAACCCAGTTATCTCAACAGTTATAACGTCATACTATAGGTCCAAAAGTGGTGGATATGGGGACCTGGACAACTTTTAAAACGTTAAAACAAAGAAATCATCTATTCAGGACTTATTTTCCAATCCTGAAACGCAAAACTGGGAGGGAAATGGAGCATAAGGAAATATGGAGTATTAACATATATTTATACGTAAAAAAATACCGTCGATACTAGAATTTTTATGAATTTGTTTGGGTTTTTTTTTGGGGGGGTCGCTGGTTTGCGATGAATCATTTGATTTCTACACCACTGACATTTAAAACGCTACGTCGCCGACATTTTGTGTTATCTACCTCGTCATAAAAGCCTCCGTGGATGTCCATCAAACAACATGATAAGCATCGACTATAATACCCAAGACGAGTACCAATCATCCCTGCAGCAGTAAGAATGTTTTGTGAAGAAAGAATGACGGGTTTCAAGTACAACATCACAATTAATGCTGCCACTCGTTGCTTGTATTCTTGATTTTTGATTCGTTCATATTTATAATTAAACAAGTTCATTTTATTCGTAAAATATGAGAGATACAATTGATAATTTCGTCGAACATAATAATTTGTAGTTTTGAATATTTTAACAAAGTTTGCAAAGCAGAGTGTTTTGTATAATGTCCGAACATTGACAAAAATAAACCGTTCTTGGTAGCCGCATCTGAGTAGCGATCTTTCAATAAACGAACGTGAAAAACGGGCGAGAACGTCGTGTTTCCAAGCATACCATTGGTCCGCTTTCGTCACATTTGCATGTCTCGTCGCAAATTCTGCAACCCTGTTGGAAAGTAGCCCAATTAATTAGAAGTCGACGATGACTCGTCTATTCCTTTCGTCGCCTCGCGTCTAATGATAATATTCGGGCACTGCTTTGTGTCACGGACAAGAAAATTGACAGAAATAGTTGCAAAAAGGGACAGTTCATCGATGCGATCGACGGGAGGGGATAAATTGTCATGTTAGGGTTATATATTTGGAACCTTAGATTGGCGGTGAGATTTTAGATGATAGGGTATACATCGTGAGTAGCACGACTTCCACAGGCCAGGAGGTAAACCATTCATTTTTGCTACGATAAAAATGCCTATTATACGCACAATATACGGTGATAGTAGCGATGGCTTTAATTCACTTATATATTAGTGACCAGACAAATGAGAACAAAATAGGCATTGCGGGATTTTCCCTAGCGAAGTCTTCGCACTAAGTTAATTTGGAGTGGGCGAGAAAGGCACACACATCGGCAACGACAGGCATGAACCAACGAGGTTGGCGGACAGTTCTTTTGTGGTTTATAGGTCTTGAAATATGATATCACGTGCTCCACTTAATGCGACACCGATTAAATTCACGATTTAATATTATACGATCCATTCGATTCTCGCAAACCAGCTGACGCGCTGGAAACTTTGTTTGAAGCGGATACTTGTTCACGTATCCATGATCAGCTAATAAATATGTATCATTCGGAATATCCAATTCCAGTCCACAGCCTATACCTGGCAGCAACTGAAATTGTCCGTGGTCATTTAAATGGCCCAAAAATCCAGATTGTAGATATTTCCCCCTGTTGTCACAAATTAATTGGGTGCTCATCGCATGATATCGAGAATGTCCGCTGTAAAAGTTGTGTTGTGGTTCCGTTGTTGGACGATATATTTCGTGCAACGTACCGTCAATGGTGCCTATTGCGTTCGGAAAAAGCCTCCCAGTGTCCTCGGAGAGTTTCAATATCCTCCCTGAAGGCCATCTCACCATTCCTCTGAAATAGTGCCACAACAAGGGTACCAAATGGGTACTTTCTCGGAAACGGTTGATATGCTAACTTGAAACCATGATACCGGTGTATCTTCATTTAGGTACTTTCTTAACCAGATCAGTACTAGCAAGATTCGATTTCTTGGTGTCATTGCTCGACGCTCAGAATAGTTTAACCTTGATACAGATCGGTGACAATCTGATCCATCGACTCTTCAGTTTCGCCAGTTTGATCCAGAACAAGGCCAGGTTACCGTACTCAGTCACTCCATACATAGCGGTTTCCCCGATGCTCACCGAACATACTTAATGGGAACATTAAAGTGTAAAATGTCGGGTTTGGTGGGGGCAGCTGCAGTGTGGTTACAGTTAACAGCGGGATAGCTGTCTTCAATAACATCAGCATAACGCGTATCATGGAACGTACATAAATGCTAGTAAGTGTTACCGGTGGTACTTGTATCAGGATAAAGTGCATTAAGGCTGCGTTCACAAAAAATGGTTGGGGGGGGGGGCTGGAGGAATTCAGGGGGGATTCGAAAATTTTGGGGATAGTAGAGGGGGGGGGGGACTTGAAAATTTTGCTCTGCCTGTAGGGGGGGACTTGAAAATTTTTGGTTCCCTTTTATATTTTACATTTTCCAATTCCAAGTTTTTGTAGGTAATTCAATGAAAATGAATACCATTTTTATGTCATCCAATTGTTGTAATGTAGTAATCATTTAACAAAATCTAGAACCATTTTGTCACATTTCATGACTTTTATCTCGAAAAATCATGTGTGATTTGTCATAAAAAACCAAACGAGCCTAGTAACAGGGCAGAAGCTGCAACTGTTGATGATTTTGCAATATTTCTATGTAATATGTCAACTACAGTTTCTTGCTGTCTCCCTACAGCATAATCAAACACACAATATTAGTTTGTCGACAAAGCCTGTACATATAAATATGTATTAGGTGATAATTTAATCAGTGACAGTCAGTTGTCAGTGATACAAATGCATGGTACACATACACAGGCTGTGATAGCAAGCTGAATACTGGACAGTTCAACATGCTGTAGGGAGTAGAACAAGAACGCAGTTGTATAAACTGAACAAAAATATTGTCAAAATTATCAAAGTTAATACAGCTACTCCCTGCGGGCACTGTCACTATCAGGTACTGCCCTGCTACTGCAGTGTCACTGTCACTGCATACCTGAGCAGTGATAGAGATAGCTCTGACTCTGATGTACATGGTAGTTGAAGAAGAGTTTTGTGTCAAATGACGCTCATGACAGTGAAACATACTTGTACACAAGATAGGCCAGAGAGCAACACATGGAAGACCAGGAGACTTTCTGGCATATGAGAATAATATTAAAGAAAAAAGATGGGGTCACCATGTTCAATTTTCTAAATTTTCATTGTCACGTCATAAAATAATACAAAAGTAAAACTTTGAACAGAAAAGACTAAATGTAAAAATATGTAACTAAATGGAATTATTTTTTAACCAAATTTGTCATTATTACACCCAAATTTCAGAGATTAAACATGTATTTGATGGAATATTTTAACCTTCCAATATTGTCAATTTTGAGTAGCATCTAATTCATATATGTCTTGTACTTTTGAAACAAATTTTTGGTGGGTCACTGTGCTCAGTTTTTTACAATATGGCAATTAACCAGAATTCACAATTTGCATACTCTCTCATGATCATCATTTTGTGTGCTCTTCGGCAGGAGCAATTGGCCTGGCCAGATTTGGATTAACTCAAGTTGGCTTAGACTGATAAATCCAAAACGTTCACTGATGCATTTAAAAATGAATCAATTTAAGAACTTGCCTTAGAAATATGACTTTACAAAGTACTTATAACAGGCAATGTTGAACATCTCGAGCGGAATGGCGCAATACGTGTTTATTTGTCTGCGCGCACATCCTATACAGATATGCGTGCTGTGATAGTTGGGGGGGGGGGAATTAAAATATTTTGATCATATAGAGGGGGGCATTTGAAATTTTTAAGGGTTTTGACGGGGGATCTGAAAAAAAAAAGATTTAAATCGCGATTCCGTCAGCCCCCCCCCCCCCCCCCCGAAATCGTTATTTGTGAACGCAGCCTAAACTCACGGCGATGCACAACAAACGGAAAAAAATTTGCAGCAAGGTAGGAACGTCAGGCATTTTAGCTCTACAATTATTTGTCTGTGGCTTTGTCAAAAGTTTTTAATCAATTTACATCTTTCAAATTGTTTGGTTATTCAGAGTTCCATTTTCATTAACACTAAGGCGATGGGTTCCCACAATGGCCATCTCAGTTTTCCGTGTTTGTCAGTCGGCAGCTGTCAACTTGAGCAGTTATAGTCTGAACTGCCCTGAACTGACATGTGATCTTTACTGAGTTGATGTATTCGAGGTTCGTACAGCCTAGGAGCTGTGTGTAAATGTCGAATACTATTTGTATAATAAAAATAATTATATTACGCATTTGAGAGATGACAGACCAGGGAAATCGACCGTTAGGTACTCAGACGCATTTTTCATCGCACATCGACTCGCTCTAGCGACTGATGCAATCATCGTATAACTCGATCATTCCCCAAACGCAAACGTGTTAGACTCAATCATTCACTTCACACAACCATACACAAAAGTACATCGTACTCACCGATAGTTTGCGAGTGATTTTTTTAATTTCCATATCAACTGTGTAATAAAGGGTTGTAATACCAACAAATGTTCAGTCCGTGCATAGTCAAGTTCAGCGGTCCTCTGCCAAAGATATTCACACATTGTGCTCTCGCCAGCATTCTTGTCTTTACCGTGCATGACACAGTGGTAACTGGCAAGTGAGGCAACAGTTGCTTGTCTCATGAACACGATTAGGACAAGTTCCATGGCCTACTCTCCGTCCTGCACGTCGACATATCACGCAACTACATCTTCCGTCCGGATTGCGACCCATTCGATGACCAACTCTTTCTACATTGGTACACTGCAAATTTTTCTGGTTTGCCGGCCAGCTAAATTCAAGCCAAAATAAACCGGCTTGTTTGTCAGTAAACGGATTGTTTCGAGTTGTGAATTTTGGCTTATATTTGGCTTTCTGGCATGCCAAGTCTGGTTTCTGTGCATGCCAGTTTGGGTTTTGATACGGCATATATACATGCCAAGTAGAGATCACTTCAACTTGCCAGTAAGCCAGTTAGCACTGAACAATGGTTTCCACAGGCAATCCACTCTATCTGAACTAGGCTTGCTAGCAAGCCATGTTTAATATATTTTGGCTTGCCCATATACCAGATAATGCTGAACAGTGGCTTATTTGTAAACCAATACCACACTTCTCTGGCTCAACAGTAAGCCAATTCTGGTTCCATCTGGTTTGAAGATAAGCCAATATTACTGCAATGTGGCTTACCAACAAACCAATTTCTGACTAATTATGGTTTACATGCAAGCCACTATAAGGATTCCTCTGGTTTACCAACAAGCCATTAAAAGCTGGCTTGCAGACATGCCACTCTAGGGCTTTCGTATGGCTTGCTGACAAACCAGTTCAATATTAGCCATATTGCCGGGGGGAAGGGATAATTATTTCTGACCATCCTTCAAATTCAAATTGGATTTCTTCAAATTTTGCAGACACAGGGGAGGATTATCATACCATGGAATGGCCTATTGGGTCCTGTATGTGATGGAGCTACACAAAACAGGACTGTAAAATATCTGAAACACAAACAACACCTGAAATAGTTAGAAATCCTGCATGCAAGCTACATTAAAAAACAACAACAACAATCATCAAAATTAATTTCAGATAAACATTTATTGCAATTTACAAGAAATGAAACATTAATTGTTGCAACATAATTAAATCTAATACTTACAAGGGTATACTCCCTGAAAATGACATTCTTATGAATGCTACTTGTAAGATCATACTGATAACATAATTTGATGTTATAAAGTTTACCTCATGCATCTGATGCAAAATGCTAGCTGTTTCACCGGGAAATCCCTGCGCATTACAGACCACTCATAATTGTCAGCACATTTAGTTCACATCCCAGCTTTGTCAAGCCTGAAGTACTCTACAAATTGACAAGTTCCTTTCAGACATCTGATGTAATTAAACTTTGAAACCCTAGATAACTAAGCAAACCCAGCATAACATTGTCTCTTTCCATGCTGCAGAATATTACACCTTCAAGAAACAACACAAACTGCTTGCTCCTTCATAGACGAGCATACCTAAACAGGGCTGCTGCTTTGCATCTCTTCCTCGGAGTTTTCCAGTATCCTGGAATATAAAAGATGTAAACATTTAAAATTTGAGGCACAAGATTAGATCATGGTAAAACACTCAGTGCCAAGCTACTAGTACAATGAGGGCAAGGCCTATCTACTGGTATGTTTAGGGAATTTGTGCAAGTATATTGGAATGTTCATTGGCAGCATTCTAAATTACAGTCATGTTCTTAAACACATATTTGACTGAAGGTACACTATTATCAAGTCTTTCTTGGTGCACCAATAATCTGACATGACTACTCAGGGTAAAGTCTCTTAGCATGAAAAAGATAGCTCTTACAAGTTATTGTCAATGTCATAGGCCTTGCTGCATCACTGCACTGGCAAAAATGTGTAAAACTATGGTTTGAATGTCATGATAATGAATTTCAAATCCAGAATATCAAAATGAATATATTACAAGGCAAGATATATTAGAGTCACAGTGCAATGAGACTTGCAAATAAGTTGGAAAGACTTTGAGAAAGCATTTTATCACTCTGGCTATGTAACAGCAATCATTGATGATATACTTCACATGTATATAGTTTGAAATAAGTAAATGAGGCTCCATTAACTGTAACTTTTGGCTACTTCTTCAGTATTTCACTACTGTTTATCATCTACAGTTTCTTGGCCTACTTTCCTCAGCATAATAAAATGTCAAGTATTATGTTTGTAAACACAGCCTGTATTTTTATCATTTTTACCTTCTCGTGTCTATTTATAGACAGAGAAGGTATTAGAGTTGAAAACCAGTATGCTGGTGTCAACTTCTACTTCCGTCTGTCAAGACTTCCGTCTGTCAAGATCCGTTGACGTCATGCCATTGTGATGGATCATATCATAAACTGGTGGGGGTGTTCATGGCTCAGGTTGAGGTGTAGGAGAACGATTTGAGCTGTGACAAAAATCAAAAGGGACTTAGCGGCATAGCCACAGTGTTAAGCCTTTCCCCAAGGTTCTTAGTTGACTACGATCTATTACAGACTACTGAGCTGACGTTAGGGATACTCACTTTGTGTTTGCTCACTGTGTATGTGCTAGTGTTGGTACTGAGTTGTGTGGATATCCCCTCATGGCCTCATGTGATATGGGCCTGTTGCATAATCTGCAGCACAGATGATCATATGCCTCTAGCTCTGAGTCTGAAAACGGTCATTGTGTAAGCCTGTCGGCATTTTCCTTGCATTTTTTCTCATTTAATTTTGCAAAATATCGGCGAGTACCTCAATATTTCAAGATAACTCTTTCTTCCCAATCGTTTCCTGGAGTTTCAGAGTCATATGAACGAAAATGAGTGAAAGTTTTAGACAGGAAAATCGGACGTCGGCCATGTTCAATGTTTACAGTACAATAACTAACAAACACTGTTCATGATGCCCGCCCTCTAGAGGCAGACCTTCCTATATGAAGTACCACATTTGATGCTTGTGGAAAGCTTGACCACACAATGGAGCATTTAAACTTTTAGAAAATGTCAAATTGAATAAGACGGTATTCTGAAAATGTCAAATACTGAGGAAAAATGCGCAAATATTCAAAATAAACAGGTTAACTGACTGGTCAGCTATAAAAAACAATGAAAATGTTTATGATCAAAAGTTTTTGAGATGCGCACATTTTAACAAATACAGAAATTATTAACATTATAAATATAAGGCCAAACTATTTTTTCAGGGATGGGACAGGTTGGAAATGAGGGGTGAGAGACAAAGGCACTCCTATTGCTGCATGTGGATGCAGCCACACCATTTCATTTACAGCATACTTATTCACTGTGTTGTGTTCAAGTTCCATATTGTACTGACTGTCATACAAGGATAACATAAGCAAATCAAATCAAATTAGAAAAGGATCAATGCTGTTGTGTGGATTTTGCTGAACATGGCTGATTTTAATATTTCGCCCTATATATTTGGTATCCGGCAAAGGTATATTTTGATGTAAAGTCAAAATTAACACTACATTGCTGACAATATATGTTACCGTTTCTGCATGAACTTTCTTTTTTAAATTATAGTATATTAGTACTTCAAACAGATTAACAGATATCGTGATGTCAACCCATCATTTCACTCACAAAGACTGTAATTCTGCCAATTTTTTTTGTTTTTCAGTCATTTTTTAAATTTTGCACTGCACAAGATGATTGAACAAATTGCAATGTTTGAAGTTGTAAACTCAAAGAATAAAAATCCTTTCGTCACAGATTAAATTATTTTTTGAAAAGAAATTTACTCTTAAACTCTTTTAGCATATATTCTTTAGACGGTCATGTATTTCAAGGAAAATATGCCTATTAAAAACAGTAATTTCTTCACTTTCAATTTTTTTTCAATACTATGACAATTATCAGCCATGAGGTTTTACAAACACAAGACCAGATAAGCGTTTTTCATCATTTCCACAGGACTCTTTGGAAAATCCATTAAAAACAGTTAAAAGTGACTTAAAATGATCACTTGGTATACATTTAATTTACAGATGCCAGGTTGTGTATTTCACATGCACTCAGGTCAGTAGGGAAGTGCGTCATTACTATTTTGGACTGTTAATTCTTATTTCTGAATTATTTAACTTTTTTCCACATTGAACTATCTTTAGGCAGTTTATACTGTAGCTTAAAATTTTTTTGATTGATGTATTTAATCATCTTTTGGGTTCTTTGGGTCCATATCCCACCTCATGCCCCTACATCATCAACTATTTACCAACAACTCCATGCCAACAACCAATTACCTGACCTGGCCACACATTAGAGAAGGTACAGCGTCATTGACGTATTTTTATCAATTGACAAATGAATTCTTGTCCACCCCTAAATGAAATTTCAACAATAACAATGCTACATGTACATACTGTACTGAGTAGCTAAACATTGAGGATTTCATCATGCTTCAATGACTTGAATTGGAAACTGCAGTTGATAAGCAGAACAAAAATGCTGGCAGAAAGCCCCCAAGTTGTAGCTAATTGAGATCAGAACAACAGAACTAAGCCATAATCTACCAAGTAAACATATGATTCATGTGAATGAGGGTATGGTTGATGGTCATATCAGCCTTTTATCTTGAAATAAATTGACAAATGCATATTTGGCATGGCCATGTCCTTGTACAACATCCTAGCACAGCTTTGACACTCTGTGCACCACCCATGTACCTGACAACACTGTAGCAGGGTAATTTTATACACATCCCTGATATATGAATGTGTGCTGTAGGTATGTGACATGCCTAGCACTATATGCATGTACCAGAAGTGCTGATCACCTCCCTGTACCAGAACCTGTGTTCAGCATTTGAGGCACAGTGATGAACACATCCACATACCAGCTGTGAAATTTTCAGCCCCTTTTTACCCTTGTCACATAAAAGCTTACCTCCCTGTACCAGCCTTATTGTAAACACACAGTGCAACTTGTGCCTATGCAGACATTCATGTACAAGTTATGTTGCAATTTGCCTATTACAGAACTGTACACATTGCTTCCACAAGGTTGATTTGGAAGAAAATTTTCAAGCTCATGTTTTTCAAACCCATGTTACATGTACTATTTGCAAAACTATTGTACAGGACTGTTGACACACTAGATACATGGATGTGAAATGCAGCTGTGCTACTTATTTTTCGGACTATACTATACTGAGGATATTATTCTAATAGCTGGTAGTCTCTGTAGCTTCTCAGAGCTGGTACAGGTATGTGCACATCCTGAACCAGCCCTCAGAATGTAACAGGGCTGTGAGAGATTTCCAGTGTAGGGTTACACGGACATCGTTCTACTGAATCTGACAGAAATTATAAATCCAGCATGATGAAATTCCATCAGCTGTAGCCTTTGGCAATTTCCAAGCAGTTTTGTTGTGTGTATATACTGCAGTTTCTTGTTCTACTTCTTAAGGCATAATGAACATCTAACATACATTATCAACCCAGTCATATGTGTACAGCATGGTTATAGTTAAAAATATAATTTCAGTCTGGAATAGAATTCATTTGTCAACAATAACAATGGTTGTTAAGCATGTACACAGTACATTGTCAAGCAGAACACTGGTATTCAAGAGACTGTTATATAGCTATCAAAACTGCAGTTTGTACACACAACAATGAAGATTGAAAATTGCTAAAACTTACAGCAAATGTCAGAGCAAACTAGTCAAGGCACATTATGTGCCTTGAGTAGTTTGTACTGAATCACAGTTACAATTTTTTCAACAAGAAATACTTACGTCACAACTGTTACCATTTTTCCAACTGCAGTTTTTCCACCAAAGACACTCTTGAGAACCAAAAATGTTTGATGCCTGTTTAAAAATAAGGGAAATGGCTAATTATGTTTTGATACACCAGACTAAGATTCAATATCATAAACAAGTGCAAGCAAGTGGCTCCCCTCATATGATTGATTATATCAATAAAATGTTTAAACATGTCTGTCTGTTGTGTGACCATGACAAAGATAATATGTCACAGATATGTAATAACAGCTGAAATTTAAACAAAACCCAAAGTATTAGTGTAATATGTGGAAAGATGAGGAACATTCATGCCTGATGTAATTATTATCAATGCACATAACGATACTTGATCACCTTTTATATCCGCTCTTTGAATTCCATATCTGAGGGCAGAGTCTTCATTCTGCTTACACATTGTACTCAGAGAATCCATTGTTAATTTGTTGAGCTGAAGGCATTTTCTGTATCAAGTATGTTATGTCCTGGACAATCTGTTGAAAAAGAAACAAATAATTATCTATTACCAGTAAGTGGAAGTCAATAGTCACATTTGTACAGGAAGTTATTTGCTGAAAATGAATCAGTTTAACATTTACCCGTCTTGAGTGACAAGATGGCTCACAAAATTTGTGTAAGCAATGTTAAAGGACCCAAGTTCAAATCATGCTGTGGAAACATAAATTTGCCTTGAATAACAGAATCAACCATTACATCTTTTGGCCAAAGGATTTGTGAGGTATGTGTCTGTATTAAATTATCTAAGTTGCCAGTTTGAGGTTATATTATCAACATAAACAAGAAATATCATCCATGAAACAGTATGTTTGTTATTGAAAGAATGGCATGAGGATACCTGCAAATAAGCTGTGGCAAGTCAGTTTGCCTGAAAATCACACAGAAAGGTAGCGTGAAACAAATGTGCAGTTTTACTCACTTTTTCTGGTAAAATGAGGCATCTCTTTACTGTGGCAATTGCTCTTGTTGCAGCTATTTGTTGGTGTCTCCGTCCTATACAGTCTCCGTCCTATACAATAATGACAAAGGGTTATTAAATGCAATTTTCCTGTGAACTGATGGATGACAAAATTTAAATGATTGCCATCTTTCCGTTCGGGATGGACAATGGCAAGGAGTTATTAAATGCACAGCGGACTACGGACGACGTGCAACGGACGACGCATCCATGATCCACCTCTCAGAATAGCCCTGCGTACAGGTCTGTGTGTTCCCAGCGTTATAACTTATCCGTCACAGCCCTGCAACGGTCTATGGACATACATGTAACTGGAGTCTCTGCAGTCCGGATGAGGACTGCAACGAAAACGCTGTCTTTTTATACATATATACGTCCGTGCGTTCACACGGAAATGGCCACTCGCGTTAAATTCAGTCCGCTACGGGATCAGGTATTAGTTGAGTACTAAGTTTACAAAATCATAGAGTTTCATGTCTTTTCAGACTCCCAAAAATTCCTAGTCAAACAAAATCGAATCGTAAACAAGAGTACCCTGAAACAATCTACATGCATAAGCGATCGGTACCCCGGGATTGGTACGCAGTAATGAACGTGTGCTTGTCGGAATGCAGTGCACAGGTCAAGCAGGTCGCAGTTGACCTCGCTGTGTTTTTTTGGTACGTCATTGTCGGCATGTGTTCGGCTAGCTAGGAGTGACTCGGTACAGTCACGCAGTTGTATTTGCATGACAAGCCTATGTCAACTTTGCGGAGATTGCACGCAGATTGTAAATGTTTGAGCGATAAACAGCGAAGTATCAAGAAATTCTTCAGTGGTTTCTCTGATAAACGGGCCGAACAAACTCTCGGTGAAAAATCTGCTGAGGAACCTGCCGGCACTTTAGCAGAGTGTCAGTGCAAGTCCTACATGTACTCCGGAAATCGCAACCAAAACAACCGAGTCGAGTTCCCAAGCGGCCGTGCAATGCCACCGTGTTCCAGTATTATCGAAACAACTGAATGCGAACCGCGTTCAAGTGAAACTGTTGAAACAACCAAAAGTTTTGCTACTAGTGATGTCAATTCATCGGGTCGTGAATCAAACAACAATGTACAGTACGTGTTATCTCAGAGTGACGGTGAGAAAGAAATCCTAGCTGTGTTTAGCAATGTATTCGATGGCAACGGTGAGCGAAAAATCGGACTTCATTATTTCTATATGTGCAGCAAAGGCTGCTGTTCTTCGATTCCGACGTACGACAAATATGGGGACAATTCTACAAGTAAATTTAAAGTTCTCACGCGTGGCTATTGAACAGAAAATTGAGCTTTGACGAAGTTACCGGTTTATGATGGCCAGTGTACATCGAAAAACGAGACTATACAAATAATAAATGTTACATGTTTAGAAATAAAAACTGAAGAGAGATCACCTGACTGTCCCTACCTTGTTACATCGTACATGATGTAAAAGTGTGCAAGATTTGACTAAAAATTCATAATATGGGTCCAGGAGAGCCATTCTGGAGACTTCAAAATCAAAAAAGTCCTCACACCCACCCCCAACGACCGCTTCCTGGTCGCATTACGGACATGGCCGGCTGTCAACCATAATTTTCCTGCTGTGACAAAAATTTTCTACATCCCTGAACACACATACCTGTACTCAGGGCTACTCTTAGAAAAGCTCCTCGTCGCCGACCCCTGACACAGTGGAGCTAAGAAAACACATTTGATTATTCACCAGCACGGACGATTTCGGGGAAACACATTTATTCGCGGTCGTGAAAAGCCATACAAACACGATAAACATACGAAAGGAACAAGCACACATCAGTTCAGCCTGATAAAATGAAATTGAAGGCTAATTTGTTACGTCCTTGGCAATGATCATTGATAATGTCAATGAGTAGCAAGCAGTGCTATCAATATTTTCGCTGGTGCACCCGTCCATGGTTGTAGCGGTATGTCAAAGGACAATTGCGAATAGTTGTGACAAGGAAATTTCACTTTTTCCGACAATATTCAAACGCATGTATGTTACTAAAAATGGTTCAAGCTAATCGATATGCTTTGAGGAAAAAAACAAGCCCGGTTTAAATCAATAACTTTGCAAATCTTCCGCGGAATATGCAAAAACAAACTTACGTTTGATTTGTGGATGTTCATTCCAAGACGTCGGTGGCAACTTGCATCTGATCTTGACCCATGAATAGCTATTGTTGAGGTACATAACCAGTTCTTGCTTGCGAAGTAATTCTTCATCGGTGACAGAAGCCATTACTGTCGACTTGTGCCGGAGTACGGAATCGTGAGCGCTGATACGATCGTCAATAACGCCTCGGCTACAATGCGAAGGCCAGTGGAATTCTGAATTTTTGGCGTGCAGTGCAGTGTCTGTGCCATGCCACACAGGAATTAATACGCAACTGCCTAAAGTGAAGGGATGGGGATTCCACTAGCCAGCGGTCCCTTTAAGAGTACGATCAATCAACAAGTACTATGATTCTTACATATGTCACGGATATATAATGTCTATAACGAAGTTTAAACATTGGCTTGGTGAATCATTTTGTAAAATTGAACTATTTTAAAGTGTAATGTTACAAAGGGTGAAACGACGGTCAAAGGTTAAGGACTTCCTCCTTGTAGGTTGTTTTGGTAATTTGAACGACCGTCTGGATATCAGTTGCGTTTGCTATGGCTTGTGTATACTTTTGGCACATTCAGGGGCATAGAACATCCATTTAAAACATGTCCTTAATAATAAAATGCGTCCGACTTGTCCCAGCATCAAGGCTGTGTCCTGGCAAAAATTACGGATATGCCTACAATCCGGGCCTACAGAGAATAGCATTGATCGCGATTTCAGGTTTGCTACACGCGCGCATTCGGCCAAAGTTTGTTGTTGCATGCGTGACTCACTGTTGTGGTAGCATTAGTTTGAGCCATGAATTATTTTGGTTTTTACTTTCGTCGTTGTCTTGGAAAATGTTGACAATCCGACGTATAGGCCCTACATTTATTTTTGCATGTTAATGAAAGAAAAATGACGTCATTTGAGATCAACGCTTTTTATTGTCAATTAGGCTAATTCCTTCTTTTTGTTTTGATATTTATGTGCCCACAGACTTAAAGCAAGTCCATATTGTTCAATTGAAAACTTCACAAAATCGTATCGCCCAAAATTAAAGCTAATCAATCTGTTGCACTGAATGCGCATGGTCCTCACTATCGTGCGAAAGGCCTGTCAAGTCGTGACGTGATGCAAAATTCTGGTTTAGAAATTAACCAGTGACTGATGATGACAATGGCTTGAAAACAGGCCGATTATTTCATAAACTTGAATGGTTTATACTCAAACCATGCCCAAAAAGTTGCCACTTGTGGTTGCTTAAAGATGAGCCAATGAATTTGTCGGTATATAAACAAACCAACGATGCCAGTGGCTCAAATTTAAACCGATAAATTATATTGTCACGGGCTTAAAAAGAAGCCATTCGGCTTAAATTTATACCAATGTATTGGTATGAATACACGCCATCTATACTCTGTGTGGTGGCGTGACTTCAAACCTTAAAAACCTTCGTGGATTTCGGGCAAACCGAAATATTTCAACTGGTTCACCCGCAAGCCACCTACAATCCAAGTGGTTATATTTCAAGCCAGAAGAATTTGCAGTGTAGGAAAGAGACGTGGTGCCGTCAGACTAGTTGCTTTTAGGGGACGTTGCCATGATGAGCAATTACCGATCAGCTGTTTTGCTACATAGGCGCGAAACATGAGCTGACGTCTGCATCTCGATCCATTTTGACCGTATCCATGAACTGATGCCATGTTGTGGAAAGCGTTCATGAGTGCCTTGTTCAGCTCGTGGTAAAACACAGCTCTATGCCACCGTGGCGATGATCGACCCGGCTTGTAGTAAGCCAGCTGTTGATCAGTCAAGTCAACACCTCTGAAGTACTGATTGTACATTACAGCAACGTTCGGGCATAGTACTTCAATTCGTTCAAAAGCAAGGGTTCTTTTATCTTTACATTGACGCCTCATTTGCTGTCTATTCGGTCTTCATGCACTGACTGCCGTACTCATAAATTTCACCTTTTTGTGTCTTTCCAGGCACATTCTGTCATTGCGCCGTCTTGAAATACTGAGAAACTACCACATGGCCATCGCTTTTCGTCGTCAGCATCAGGCGGTACGATGTGAGGATCATAGTTCTCGGCAATTTTTATTTCATTGCGTAGACCTAAGGTATACACCTGCAGGTACCCGTGGCAGCAATATTATGCACGTAGAGATGGTCAATCAACGGGGCAGAAGTGAAATATGAGTCCATAATGACACATGATGATGTCCTAACTCATAGTAAGGTCGAATCAGACGGAAAACAACTTGCCCAGGTTTGTTTCCCTTAAAACTCGGCGGTCATCTGCAGCATCGGATCGACAGAGTGATGACCTTTATCAGCAACAGATTGATGGACTTTGTTGTTGAAAATGTAACCCGTGGCGGACTCACTGAGAGTGTAAACTCTCATTCCATATTTATGCGGTTTTGCTTGATTGTAAAGAACATTCTTTGTGCGGCACCGGTAGGGGATGAATCCTTTGTCGATTGCCAGTTCGCACATTGGGCTTCGGTGCATTCAGCTGTTTGCATTCACTCGATCAATGACATTTTATACTTCAACATTCTATCCCATTTCTCACTTATTTTTGGGCTGTATACATGGCTGTGTTACGAGCACAGTACGGTTGTGTTCTGTAGTATAAATATCGCATCAGTAGCTTGAAGCAATCAAAGGAAAAAGTTCACTTGACGAAATTATGACCGAAGCCAACATGGTTCGACCAATACAGCTGTATTTCAGGCTGCCAGCAAATTCCGAATAGCACCATCACTCCAATGAATGCTCTCATTTCGACAATCATCTTCGGTGTCCAGGCTGATCTTTGACATCAACTCGCATTTGCCCTTCTCCTCTGTCTAGCGTAACGATTAGTGCATTGGGTAATGAATCTTATCAGATCTTCGTCAAATATTTGCAAAAACTATTCGAATTCTAAAGCATCATCTGGCAGCGGGTTGATAAGCCCCGGCTCTGGACCGATGAACTCCGGTAAAAGATCATAAAATCCAGTTGGTTGGTCAGTAAGTGGTCTGTTCACAGTACCATCGGCAATACTCGTTCGTAGTATTCCTGTCTACGCTCGATTTCTTGTTGCATCGTGGCTTCTCACTGCCTGAAATATACAAGCGAGAGAAAGAGATGAGCTTTACGAACGCATGCTATATGTCGGCGACAACAGATGTGCCGCTATAAAATTACTAAAGTGTGTGTACAGTGTAAACACTTTTAGGTCACACGAACGGACGCATGTTTCCCAGGCAGAGAAACAGTAAACACCGCCGATGACAAATAACATTCACTCGCACTTCATATTTCATATGTATTCCATGATTCTATTCAGATAATAATTTCATGAAATGCATTTTCTCTTTCATATGTAAATAACGAACACCCCAGTTTGCTACACATTGAGGCATTTTCTCACTTTGCCCTATATTTCGTGGATCGTTCTCGAGAGAACAGATCGTCTGGTTATTGATATAAACCAGATGTGTGCGGAGAACCGACGGCTAAGCGAGGTCACTAGAAACCTTGGTAGAAACGAAGCTGTTGCTGCAGTGTTGAAGTCGCACCTGTAGGTTAATCTGTAATCAGCGTAACAAATCATTGGGTTTAGCAACACATTATCATGAAGTGCGTATCGCCGCAAAATTAATAAAAATATTAGGTTATTTATCACAAAAGCTGGACAACAAAAGCGCACGCGAGCTGCTTGTGTCCGAGTTCTCGAAGATGAATGAAATTTTAATTTCGAGGCATATAGAATATATGACAACAACTACAACAGAATTGTAACATTCCTTAGAAGAAACACTGGGAGGCTCATCAATAGCGCTGTGGAGTTGTACAGGGGAAGCACTGAGGCCCGTGTATGGAGGAGAGTGCGATATATTGTACGCACTCGATTGGAAAAGTGAGTTCACTCCTCTGTAGATTTTCATTGTTTATTTCTATCATCACTTGATAACCACGTTTTCATGTCTAATTTCTTTCTTTCATTTTTTCCCAAAGTGAACGGACATTGAGAGAGCAGGAAATGCGGTACGCTGAAGGGGGTACACCGGAGGAAAGAAGGACTAGAAGTACTAGAAGACAGCGAATGACACCACGCTCACCTCCTCCAACCCCACAACCTCCTCCTCCCCCTAAACAGCAACTTCAGGAACAGCAGCAGCAGCACTACCAAGAACAAGAACAACAACAACAACAAACAACAACAACAACATATTGCTGGTCAAGAGTTAAGCCATGGCGACGGAAATGGCGTGATGGGTGGACACATTCCTATTCCCGCAACATGGGTTATGAGGGCAATCGTCGTCCTCTCCATACTCTAATCAGGGAGTGTAACGAACGATATTTGAACATTATGGACAGATTGCCACATACCCTGGATTTGGTTGACCAGATGCTGCAACACTTAGACGAACGTCAAATCAAATTTGATTTTAATATTTGAAGTTTTTTTAGTAAAGTCAATGTTTTATCAACTGAATATATTTATATAATAATTATGTTTGCGACTTTTTTGTGGAAGTCATGGAAACAATGACTATTTTCTTTTTCGTCCGACCGATTGACCATTGAACAACGAATAGATTTTAAAAACTCTCCATTATAGCAATGAAGAAATACATCTTATTTTTTAAATTTAATTTAAAACAAGTGATAGATATGCAACGTAATTTTCCGAGAAAAGGCGCCGTGAATGTATCAATGGACGACTCGAGTTGAACAGGTTGCGTAGCCTACAATACTTGTAACACCCACATGCTTTCATAATGACAAATCCATAGAATTACAGAACAGGTGTGCATTTATATCGACAATCACTCACAGTTCTGCCATCCATCTGTCATACGCGAAGCTATTCTCTGATTGGAAGGCATGAATCAAGCGCTATCGTGGCGGTAACACAGAGCAGCGTCTGAATATTATAATGAGACGAGAGACGACGAAAGGAACGGACGAGTCCTCGTCAGCTACTAATTAATTAGGCTACTGTCCAACCGGTTTGAAGAATTTGCGACGAGACATGCAAATGTGACGAAAGCAGAATAATGGCATGCTTCGTTTAGTGAAACATCGCCAGTGTAACATGTAGCGATGTCCCGCTGCACGTCCCATCATTTTGTGATGGAATTTTCACTCAAATTGATGTAACAGTGCTTACCAAACAAATACCTTGCGTTAAAAATCCATAGTCTTTCCTATTTCCCCTTTATTCGTACAGAAAAAGCCCAAAGGGAGATGCTATTATCCAAAAGAGCAGCTTCGGCGTGCTCAAAGTTAACCATGTACAGCTGAGCGTGATCGAGTCAGCTCACGGGCACTCTGTTGTTCTGAATTGATAGTCTGAATAAACTAAGCTAATTATATGTAAATACGAACTTTGATGATAACTGTGTAAGAAATTTATAACAGAATGCCGTTCAGATTGAAATGCCTACTTAGCTACAAAACCAGATCAAGGTCGAACGTGTCTACGGGAACGTCACAAGCGACCACATCGACTGTATTCTTTTGATGCTAAATGTCGCAGCGGAACGACGCACGCATATATACGCGTACTATAGGTACGCGCGCGACCTGCACTGTGTCGTTTCACATAATGATATATATACACAAGGGTATGCAAATCATTTCTGGACGACATTATTTACCGATGATGTGAGTCGAATTCCGTTGCGAAAACGACGTATGGGATTTGAAATGGCATCGTAGCACACATCAAGTTATGAAAATGACAGACATGTAGTAGATATTCGAAATATGACCGAGAATAAATGCATCGCTAATCCTGACTATGTGCGTTACAAATTGCCGTTATCCGGTAGCGACTTTGGATGTTCGAACATCGCAAAATACGCTAATATAGCAAATGCCGTTCTGTGGTTTCGTCATGAGCAGAAGAAAGGACATATTTTTTATTTCTCTTCGTAGTAAAAACCTTCCAATATAATATTCCAAAGAAGAACATTTAATTTTTTTCAGTTTTAGTGAAAGCCTTTCGATAGAACCCGAAAGATTATTTCAAATGTGCATTTCTTTTCACTCAGTCTGTTTTGGTCGAACGGAACGTGAACAAGCCTGGCAGGTCAAGGTTACATTTTCACATTTTTTCTTTGTTTTCATTCTATATTTTACTTTCTATCGTCAGTGAGTTACATTGCAAAAATAAAAAAATTGTTTACCTTTTGCGGACGTTTTAGAGGGTAATAGTATCTGTCCCCCCTGTCCCCCCTTTTTTGTAACGCACATCGTCAGGTTCCATGTTCATATGAGCATACCCTTGTATATATATACATTTCTGAGGCCGGGACAGCAGACGACAGTTCAGAGGCGCTCGCGTGCATAGCTGTCGTCGCGTGCACGTTCCATTCCAGCCACCGCGCTCATGTACGCGGCAGTCATAGCAACGTACCATCGTCATTCTCCGCCGCACTTCGAATACGCGCTTCATGATTGCAGTAAATACGCGCTGGTATTAGAACTCTGCCGTGCATGCCGCGGTGCAGAATGACCGGGTGTGAGGGAAAGAATAATCAATTTGGTGAACCAGCAGAATGCGACTGTTTCTTTTGTATTAATAATACCTCATTTTTGTTGAGGCTTTTATTTTTTTTTAAATCACGATGTAAGTTCTCCAGCGGCAAACGGAAACTAAAATACGAAATCATGTTTACACGCTTATACACCATCATTTAAGAACAACAGAATGCCCGTGGTCAGCTGTGATGTAGCCACGACCTCATAACACAAGCGCATGTATTCTTGTAAAAATAGTCCCTATCGTTCTTTTGCAGTAATTAGAGTGAAATATCATTCCTGAAAGGTTTATTCACGGAAAACTGGGTCTATGCATGTGATAAATATATAATCCCCTCGTATTTCTTATAATGTGTCTGCGTGGCGGACTCATGATTCCCCTTGTAGCGGCCGTATCCCTCCAAGGATTGAACGGTATAGTTTGTGGGGCAAAGTGCAAAAAAGTTACAACTAATGAGGCTCTACTATATATTTGCAGGAGCATCAGATCATGGTGAGCTTATCAGTCCAGTAAATAAACTCTACTATAGGTTAGGACAGCGATTGTCTGCTCGAGATACTGATAACATGAAAGACTTGTTAATGGGAATGCAGCTAAGAAAACAGGATACCGATGAACCGATGAACTCCGGTAAAAGATCAAAATTTCCAGTTGGTTGGTCAGTAAGTGGTCTGTTCACAGGACCATCGGCAATACTCGTTTCATAGTATTCCTGTCTACGCTCGATTTCTTGTTGCATCGTGTCTTCTCACTGCCAGAAATATACAAGCGAGAGAAAGAAATGAGCTTTACGAACTCATGTTGTACATCGGCGACAACAGATGTGCCGTTTAAAATTACTAAAGTGTGTGAACAGTGTAAACACTTTTAGGTTACTCGAACGGACGCATGTTTCCAGGCAGAGAAACAGTAAACACCGCCGATGACAAATAACATTCACTCGCACTTCATATTTCATATGTATTCCATGATTCTATTCAGATAATAAATTCATGAAATGCATTTTCTCTTTCATATGTAAATAACGAACACCCCAGTTTGCTACACATTGAGGCATTTTCTCACTTTGCCCTACATTTCATGGATCCTTCTCGAGAGAACAGATCGTCTGGTTATTGATATAAACCAGATGTTTGCGAGAACCGACGGATCAGCGAGGTCACTGGAAACCTTAATAGAAACGAAGCTGTTGCTGCAGTGTTGAAGTCGCACCTGTAGGTTAATCTGTAATCAGCGTAACAAATCATTGGGTTTAGCAACACATTATCATGAAGTGCGTATCGCCGCAAAATTAATAAAAATATTAGGTTATTTATCACAAAAGCTGGACAACAAAAGCGCACGCGAGCTGCTTGTGTCCGAGTTCTCGAAGATGAATGAAATTTTAATTTCGAGGCATATAGAATATATGACAACAACTACAACAGAATTGTAACATTCCTTAGAAGAAACACTGGGAGGCTCATCAATAGCGCTGTGGAGTTGTACAGGGAAGCACTGAGGCCCGTGTATGGAGGAGAGTGCGATATATTGTACGCACTCGATTGGAAAAGTGAGTTCACTCCTCTGTAGATTTTCATTGTTTATTTCTATCATCACTTGATAACCACGTTTTCATGTCTAATTTCTTTCTTTCATTTTTTCCCAAAGTGAACGGACATTGAGAGAGCAGGAAATGCGGTACGCTGAAGGGGGTACACCGGAGGAAAGAAGGACTAGAAGTACTAGAAGACAGCGAATGACACCACGCTCACCTCCTCCAACCCCACAACCTCCTCCTCCCCCTAAACAGCAACTTCAGGAACAGCAGCAGCAGCACTACCAAGAACAAGAACAACAACAACAACAACAACAACAACAACAACATATTGCTGGTCAAGAGTCGAGCCATGGCGACGGAAATGGCGTGATGGGTGGACACATTCCTATTCCCAGCAACATGGGTTATGAGGGCAATCGTCGTCCTCTCCATACTCTAATCAGGGAGTGTTACGAACGATATTTGAACATTATGGACAGATTGCCACATACCCTGGATTTGGTTGACCAGATGCTGCAACACTTAGACGAACGTCAAATCAAATTTGATTTTAATATTGAAGTTTTTTTAGTAAAGTCAATGTTTTATCAACTGAATATATTTATATAATAATTATGTTTGCGACTTTTTTGTTGAAGTCATGGAAACAATGACTATTTTCTTTTTCGTCCGACCGATTGACCATTGAACAACGAATAGATTTTTAAAACTCTCCATTATAGCAATGAAGAAATACATCTTATTTTTTAAATTTAATTTAAAACAAGTGATAGATATGCAACGTAATTTTCCGAGAAAAGGCGCCGTGAATGTATCAATGGACGACTCGAGTTGAACAGGTTGCGTAGCCTACAATACTTGTAACACCCACATGCTTTCATAATGACAAATCCATAGAATTACAGAACAGGTGTGCATTTATATCGACAATCACTCACAGTTCTGCCATCCATCTGTCATACGCGAAGCTATTCTCTGATTGGAAGGCATGAATCAAGCGCTATCGTGGCGGTAACACAGAGCAGCGTCTGAATATTATAATGAGACGAGAGACGACAAAAGGAACGGACGAGTCCTTGTCAGCTACTAATTAATTAGGCTACTGTCCAACCGGTTTGAAGAATTTGCGACGAGACATGCAAATGTGACGAAAGCAGAATAATGGCATGCTTCGTTTATGTAGCGATGTCCCGCTGCACGTCCCATCATTTTGTGATGGAATTTTCACTCAAATTGATGTAACAGTGCTTACCAAACAAATACCTTGCGTTAAAAATCCATAGTCTTTCCTATTTCCCCTTTATTCGTACAGAAAAAGCCCAAAGGGAGATGCTATTATCCAAAAGTGCAGCTTCGGCGTGCTCAAAGTTAACCATGTACAGCTGAGCGTGATCGAGTCAGCTGTGATGTAGCCACGACCTCATAACACAAGCGCATGTATTCTTGTAAAATAGTCCCTATCGTTTCTTTCGCAGTAATTAGAGTGAAATATCATTCCTGAAAGGTTTATTCACGGAAAACTGGGTCTATGCATGTGATAAATATATAATCCCCTCGTATTTCTTAATAACGTGTCTGCGTGGCGGACTCATGATTCCCCTTGTAGCGGCCGTATCCCTCCAAGGATTGCATGGTATTTTTGTAGGGTAAAGTGCAAAAAAAGATACAACTAATGAGGCTCTACTATATGATTGCAGAAGCGTCAGATCATGGTGAGCATATCAGTCCGGTAAATAAACTCTACTATATGTTAGGACAGCGAATGTCTGCTGACGATTTTGATGCCATGAAAGACTTGTTAATGGGAATGCATCTAACACGACCAGATAGCGAGAAGATTGAAACAGCAATGGATCTATTTCACTACTTGGATGTCAAAGGTTACATTTCAGAGAACAATATGCAACTGCTAATGGCCCTTTTTCGGGCGATCGAGAAGCCAAATCTGAAAGAACAAGTAGTTACTTTTTGTCATGGAAAAGCTGAAGACAAAAAACGAAAAACACGTAAGTACTGAAGGAAAATTTTAACAAGGAATGTTTGAGTTGCAACTGAATATGCCTAAAATAGGCCACAAATTTTTAGCACCTGTACTAAAATCACCTTATATATTTTACCTTACATTTGGCATATGTATACATTGAAAAGAGAGCTAATATGATAATGTAAATTGGGAGAGTCTGTATGTCTCTATGTATGTATGTGCATATGTATGGAAGTATGTATGTCTATCCTTATTTAAAACTCAAAGACCGCAGCACCTACAACGTTATTGCTTGATGTATATGTGGCACCAGGTGCGGATGTGAGAATTTGATCAAATAAATATGACAATGTCACAAATCTGCGAATTAGGAGAAATCAACACTCCCCACCCAGGAGTGATTGGTACCTGGTAGGACAGTGATTGTAATGTGTGCGTTTAGCTCTGCTGCGCTTATTGGCTGCACATGTGAGCTGTTGTTTGCTCCCCAGGGAGTTAAATGGTATCATATTAGGTCCAGTGACCAAGGGTAATAATAATTGTAAAGCGCCTTGATCACATGAACTTGTGAATATGAGCGCTATATAAGAACCCATTATTATTATTAAATAAGAAATTCCAGCAAATTGCTTAGACTTTGTAAAAACAGGCTAGAAGAGGTCGAAAATTAGTGTAAAAGTTAACTGTAGGTAGTTTTTTTAATTAAGGTAATTTGTGCATTGTTTGTAATTTTTGGTAATTTTGTCGCTGTTTTTTAGCAAAAGGTTTCCGTGCCTGATAAAACTTCTTTGATTGCTTTGAAACTTGGTACGCATATTCCTCGGGTGGACCTCAGTTTAGTTTTGATTAAAGTGTGGTGAAATTTATATATTTGTAACTTTCCTAGTTAGTGCGTTCTATCCAGAAAATTAGATCAAGTTTCATTAAACGTGGTACAGATGTTGATCTCTCAATGCTGTAATCTTGTGTGAAGACATTAAGAAGTAACGGGTAAATTTATTGCTAATTTGCATGATGAACTTTCATATTTAGTTTGATTATCTAGATATGCGGCATCAAATTTGATGGAACGTGATTCAGATCTTGATATGTCGAAAGATATATCGAAGTATAATGTCAATTAATTTCAAATTTGCATATTTAATGAATTTTCGTAATTAGGCTAATGTCCAGAAATAGTTCATCAAATTTCATGAAAATTGGTACAGTTGTTGAGCTCGAATTGCTATAACAGTGAATAGAGAAGTTGAAAAGTATTATATTATTCAATTTTAAATTTGCATGTTTAATGATCCATCGTGATTAAATTTAAATGTGTAGAAATACTGCATCAAATAAGGTGAATGGTACAGATGTCGATCTCATAGTGCTATTATACAATTTTATGACACTATGTGGTATTGTTTGAATTTATTGTTAATTTGCATACATAATGAATCGTTTCAGGGTTAATGTCCATAAGCACTACAACAAATTGTAGAAATGTGGCGCAGGTGATAATCTGCCTGTTTTATTATAGGATGCAAAAATGTTTAGCAACATCATTACTAATTACCTACTTGTTTAATGACCTTTTGTAAATTGGGTGGCATCCTACGTTTCCACCACCATGGTATTGACGAACCTCTTTGATGTCTGTAGTGAAATCCGGCCTCTAAATAGGGAATAAATGTTATTTAATTAGCGATCACTTTCTTGATTGACTGCACCAAATCAAATGAAACTTGCTACAGATGTTTATCATACAAAGAATTAACAGTCAAGAAAGGCTTTTAGCAGTATTAAAAGCTAATGTTCGTAAATCTCTTCTGTACTCTATACAAGGCATTTTGGGTTCAAATCTGCCCTTCTGATTTTTCATGTCAAGAGCCTTTACTCAGACCAGTCTGCACCAGTATCTTGCTGATTAGTTTGATTTTGACATTTCAAGAACCATAACATGTAAAACTTAATTCAGTACAACTTGGTAAAAGGACATAACACTATGTCATTCATACTAATGTGACAGCCTACTTGTTTGCAATCACATCCAATTAGCGCCTTTTTTGTACCCTCATTTCTTTTTTATGCACGTCATAAATCGCCAGGGGTAAACACAATTGGAGAGGGTACAGTGGTATATAGAGAAAAAAATCGTCGGGGTTAATAAATGAAAACGGGGTAGGGGTAACATCCAGAATAAAAGCTGGGCTAATGAAAAAAGTCGCTGGGGTACAAAACGGGATAATATTGTATTTGTAGATCCAAATTACAGAAAATCGTTGAGTCATTAAAAAACGAGGGGGGGGGGGGGTTAGCGCTGGTGTAAATAAAATAGGTTGGTCAGATATTTGTGAGAATCTAGAAAAAAGTGAAGGATGTGAGAATAATTTCAAAATTATTATAGATATTTGTGGTGACCCAAGTAAAGAGTAGGGGCAAAAAAAAAAATTCGGCAAGACCCAGAAAGAAAAAAACAGTGGGGAGAGAAATACGAGTGTATCATGATGCAAAACTTTTCAGTTGCTTTAAGAATGTCAGCAAGGAAGACGAGATACAAAAGGATACTGAGAAAAAACCGAATCGTGCTTGTTGGAAATTTAGAGTACTTGTTTGTTGGGAAAAATAAAGATAGAGGGTTCTACCTCTAAAAATCTGTGGAGTGGGTGACGATGCTGAAGTTATTTTCGCATTCGTTTTCGTATTCCTATATTGTTTTCGTATTGGAGTCACTGACAAAATGTTCATTTTTAGTCCAAATTTCGAACCTTATATAAAAGTTCTGCCTTTATAGAACTTTAAGTTCCTTATGATAATATATAATGCTTCAATATTCGAGTATTGTAAGTTGAAAAGGAAAGATCCGATCTATTTTAAGCCCTAGGTCGAAAAATGTCGTTCCTATCATTAGAGGAGAGATTTTAAAGCAAACGGCCAGTCGTCTTTTGGAGGAGAGATTTTTAAACAAACACCATTTCGTATTCGTATTCGTATTCGTTTCCGTGTTAACTTCTATCACAACCACCAACTCCAACATTCTGTTGACATCGTTAGTTAGTATCGATAGTGGAAATTTAGCTGACCCGCCCAATTTGCATTTTTGTATCGTCGAGAAAACCTTAAAAATAAGATATGACATGCTATATTTAGACTGCTGTCACAAAGGAAATATCAACTCATATGAAGTGGGAAAACGTCATAAAAGCCAAGACAATTAAAACGGTATAATACATTCACAACATCTTCCGTTCCGATCTGTACATTTGTTTGCCTAATAAAGATTAAATAAACGTATGAGCTGTTGTCTTTATTCATATACAGCCCAGCTCTTTTTCTTTCCTTTCGTTTGCGTCAACTGTCATTGCCAGTAAACGCTGATCAACTGGCGTTATGATAAGATACATCAGAATGCATTGAAATTTTTTGTAGTGCGAAATATCGAGAAATACCTGTACTCTACGCTAAATAGACTTCAGCTAGTCTAGTAGTATCAGTCGAGACTGGCTCGATAGGTTTCGGTAATTTCTACTGTGCAATCCAGTTTTAGTGTTACGAAGTCTGCATCGCTCCTCATTCAATACAAATTTTGCAGATCACTCTAAAAACTTTGAGCAGTACTATTTTGGGGTGACCAATTAAGTCGCCAGCCGTAGATAGCTACGTTTTGCAACAAAAACTCTTAATAGAAATGCAGCAACTATCAACATTGGATGGATTTTATGTAGGCTAGAGAACAAAACTCAAACGTATATATGCGCATTAAATCCCAGTGTTTTTCGATTGCCGTTGTCGAATAATTGCAGTGCTGTAGTATTTCAACAACTTTGCTTGCTATTTAGATGTAGCTGAATACGAAAACCTTTATAAAACGGGCTAACCCAGTTCAAGCTTGCTAAAATCGATGCTTTGGTCTAAAAAGGTCGATTTCCAGAAATGGTCTAGCGGCCTTGCATCTCACATGCCACTAACGCAAAATTTCAGTATGTACTTCAACTCATGTAATGCAGTTAAGCTTACGCGTTGATGGACTTGTTTTCCCTTGTCACTCAGATATGTTTGGATGATAGGTTATGCTGAGATTATGATTGGTTCAATTGAAAGTGATGTGACATCACTAACAGTCCTTCTAATATTTGATTGGATTGTAGTAATTTTGACAGATCAAGATAACATCAGCAGACACATTGGCAGCGCTGTGCAGTGTAGGGGACGCGCTCACTACTGACCTTCGAGTAACGCCGCTTAACGGCCATGTTGCATCTTTGAAATGGAAAATGTTGTCATGAGCAAGTGAGCACACTTTGTGGAAAGATTTTGAGTAGGTTGTTTACTCTACTTCATAGAAAGTTGGTTCCATAGAGCGTATTTCCATTTGTTCATTCATCCATGTTTAACCTGATGAACCGATATAGTATTTTGGTCTCATAAAGAAAATGCTCTGATCTTCTCTTGTGGTGAGCTTCTCTTCACTATTGACTAGTGTACATTCTTTAGTCATGATTCGATGAGATGCTAGTGTTATGTTCAATTGCGCTTCAGGAAAATCATATTTTGGCAAAGAGCTATCTTTTCCTGTGTCTGATGGTTGGATGATTTTCTGATTGCGAGCCTTATCAAGACTAACACTTGTTCCTGCACGCACATAAGCTTTAGCATCTTTACTGATAATGAAGTTAAACTTCCATCGGTCTTTGCATTCTAGACTACCCATCTCGCATAACAAATTCTTTTTATGTGCCCGTTGGTGGTGTGTGCATTTATTAATGGAGTCTTCATATTTCGAGGGGCTTTTTACAACACAAAAGACCTCTACCGACATATCTTCGTGCAGCAAACCTTCTGATGGTTTTTGGTCTACCTGTGATATACAGGGTCGTAGCTGAGCGAATTAGTTGTTCCCCTCTTTTAATCTCCTGTAGTTGGTCAGAGAAAGAAAATCTGACACTTTAACTCGATGTTCAGATATATAACCGCATCATGCCGTCGACCATGCGCTGATGTCTTTTCTTCTATGCATTTTACTAAAAACTCGTTATCATCAGTATCCACCTGACGTGGAGCTCCACCAACTGACTTCTTTTTTCTTTACTTGATTTTCACCTAGAAGTGAATCTGCTTTCCTTTTCACACTTTTCTTAAATCTTTGCACTGCATATTTGTCATTCTTGTCTTATAGTCTCTTCACATCTCTTAGTCTTTCTTCAAGGACAAGCTGTTTTTCTTGTAAGTCTTTTCTACGTGGTTCTGACAAGATGTCTTTCTTCATCTGGAGCTGCTCTTCAGTCCTCTTAATCTCTTCTTGAATCAGATCAGCTTTACTCCTCAATCTCAAATTTACCATGTCTTCTGTTGCATTTCTACTTTCTCTGCTAGCTTTAGTACCTTAGATATTGTATTTACAGCATCTTGTGGTTTTAAGCCTGCAATATATAAAACAAAAAAAAATAGTTATTGAAATGCAAAGGTCCAATATTTTGTCATTAGTGCATAGATATGCTTCTGAAAATTTGATCAAAAATTGAAAATGACAGACATGTATGTGAACAACTGTTGGACAACCATAGATACACGTACCCAGCAAGAAAAATACAGGCAGATTTCAGTACATGCCTGTAACAGGGTCTGATCAGTATCGTTACAGGACCTGTAAAATTGGTCAGATATCAGGGGTGTATGGACAGGTCTGAATCAAGCATGGTATTACAGAAATGTATACAGGGATGTCATTTCTAACTATATCCAGTGCTGTTCCCACATGACTAAAACACCGCTGTACAAACAGTGGTGTGTCAGTGTTGAATTTACAGGGCCTGATACAGAGCCTGAAGATTTGTAAGATTTCAGGTGTGTAAATGTTCAGAAAAATGGGTCAATTTTGTTCAGAGAAATGAATACAGGCATAATTGTGTGTACATTGAAAAAAAATTCAAACCCTGTTACAGTTCTGTACATACAGTGATGGGACTGGCAGAAATTTCAGGCCCTGTCACATCACTGTGTCTACAGCACTATATACAGCCATGTCATCACAGCACTGGCTACAGACCTGTACATCAGCTCCAGTCACAACAATGGGATCTCTTTGCTTACACAGACCTGTACCACAGGGTTGTATAAGGGTATGCACAGGGCCAGTTGGAGGGATGAATTTTTTTTTGCTGTGTACACATACAATGACCGTTGGCAATTTGAACCGACCGTCAATCAAACGCTTGTACAAACTCTGTTTGCAGGATTAGTAAAAGGTGACAAAAGGTTGAGATCAGTTTGTGTAATTAATATTATAGAAATCGAACATCGTACTGGCCAAGTGTTTGACTGGGAGGAGAACTCCACTAATGCGAGAACCTGGGATTGAAAATGCTGCTTTAAGCATAGACCCTCGAGAAAAACAGGACAGGTAACTGCGGTTAAGATCAAAGGGACTTTGGATTAGCAGAGTACGATCCTGCTTGGAATAATTAAAATGTTTAATGGGTCGGGATAGGAATGGTGCTTGACGCGATTGACTGCACGACGTCCGGTTCATAGATATTGCATGCGGATATACGGTAATAATGTTATGAGATTACAAGTTATTTCGGAGTACCCATAATTTCAATTTAGAAAGAAAAGTGTCACAAATATTTGAGAAGAATTCGTCAAAATGGTTTTAATGTATCTTTACATATTAGTAGCGGGATACGATGCAAATAGAAGTCTACAGAAGTCTACAGGGAGTCAGCATGTTTCTGTAAAGTGACAAAGTTTCCAATACAAATCCGAAACACATATCACTGCAGTTCCAGATTTAACAGCAGTTGACATTACAGAGTTGTTTCATTCCATGCCTAACCAAGCCGGCACAAACGTTGTAGATTCACTTTTCTCTCCTTTGTCTGCCATCCCCAAAACGGCGGTGAAAACCGGATTACAGCAAAGGTGAGAACGAGTTGATCAACACAAGGAACCTCCCGGAGAGAAATTTTGTCATGTACACCCTGATAACGTAACAAAAGATGGTCACACTTGACGATGGCTATGTTGTTAACACCTTGTCATGATTGACATGTTTAATGGGATGCACGGCACGCGTCACAGAATGATGGTATATTCTACGCGTGCCGACAAAGGGAAAAACGACACAACGATGAATGATACTCGTGAATGGATAAAATTCTGTGGCAAGCAAATGCCGCGAAAAAAACATTAACAACTCCATACCAACTCTCTCCGTATTTCATCTATCGCACATCGTCTGCTTCTTGTGTGTTATGTTATGCGTGGCGTAGACTTGCTCAAAGTCTGCGGGAATATAAGTATCAAAACATACAATGAATTGAAGGACTAAACATCCCCAGACCAACGCGCTAATGCTAGGCTGTTCCGCTGACCATAGGGTGAACACCTGGCTTGGCAAGTTAGTAACTCAGCTGCCGAGAAAAGTCAGATGACTGGGAGTGCGAGGCGAATTACTTGGTAAGTTACTCAGTCGCTTGTTTTCCGACACACGCTGGCGGCCGTGCTGCAGTAAACACCGTGATACACGCCGGTCGGCCGACGGCCGTAATGTTCTCAAGCATGGAGCTACTCTTTTGGCAGCTCCATGATTAAACATGGTGTTTACTTCAGCACGGCCGGCCAGCATGTTTCGGAAAACAAGCGACTGAGGTACTTTATAATTGTGCGAGCCCATCATTACTTTATTAATTGGTAAATGTACGAAATTTTCATTAGGCAGTTTTTTACACTGCTATCCAATTCAGATATATTTACTATCACTTTGTAACATGATTGATTTGGGTAATGCGTCCCCCGTGATAAAATCAGCTGAGCAATGGATACATTCATGACCAATAGAACTAAGTTCTTATTTAGCAACAGATTGTAGTGTGAAGCCTTTCTACCGGCATTCCTTGATAATGTGAATGCCAGAGGAAACACCAAATAAATTACATACTTTTTGGCAGACAGATGGATACATTAAAAACGGGACCAGTGGCTACGGTGTTTTCGTTGACGTTCAACTGAAAGTGTTATTCACATGGTAGATCCGGCAGCCGGCTGGCATAAGGTATAAAAGGGAAAATGAACAGTCTTTGCCACCTTCCATAATGAATTCTCCGTGCAACTCACTTTGCGAATCTGGCTGGTGGCTACTTGACCGCAAATTAATCACAGATGACGTGAACACCAAGGTTTATTTCGAAGGTTGGTTATCGTAATCGAAGCATGATGACTGGGTTCCTTAACATCGCACGCAAGATATCAAGAAAAGCCTTACATCGCATCGCACATAAACGATATCTAACGAGAGTGGTACCTTTTCCAAAGTTTAAGAATATATATATATATATATATATATATATATATATATATATATATATATATATATATATATATATATATATATATATATATATATATTATATACATACACACATAATATCATATAAGTCAGAATTTGCCCCATCAGAGATGGGATTCCAGCAAATTTGAGTGATTTATTGACCTAAGAAATAAACCTCTTGAACGAGACTGTGCTTTAAAAGTCAAGGGGCATGTGTACCAACAGTAGCCAGACCAACCATTTCACACCTGATTAACTGCACTCTTGTTGTCATTGTAAAGTTACTCTGGCTGTTACCACTCCCCTGTGCAAGTTTGTTAATCATGCTTGTTTATTTACAAAAGCACAGGGTGTTTACATTGTCTACACTTCTGTATTGTCATTGTAATGAGTGTCTAGCAACAGAGTTTGTGCTAAGGGTTTTCTCATGTTTTGCAATTGTCCATGTCTCTCCTAATTTTCCCTGGTTTTTGTAGTTATTTAATCGTCGGAATATTTCCTTTGCGACGAGTGCTCCATGGTTCGGTAAAGTATGTATGTTAACTATTGAAATGTTGTTGTTTGGAAACTGTGAACGGCCAAATTTTCGAGGACAGCGTTCAGCTTTGTGTAAATGCTAGCCTATCTTTCCACTTCTGACTTTACCAACCGTTGTTGAGTCCCCATTTATCGCAAGGTTTCTTATGTCAGCGACAGACAGTGTTTAAAGCCGCCGTTCTCAATCCCTGGTTCTCGCATTAGTGGGTACTCCTCTGGGTCAAACATAGCCTATATCAGTATCAATATCACTCTCTACACAGATTTACTTGACCCGATTATCACCTGAATTATCCATGTACATTATATAACGGTTATCACATTTGAGGTTACAGTCGAAGTTGAATATGTATTTTTCACAAGTGAAACCCCGGGAATGAAACTGACGTGCACGCACGAAAAGACGTTTGATTTGGACCATGCTGTCGAGCATAAGCTTATCGCGCTGCACCTGCGTTATGACATCACAAACTGATGGATCAACATGTAAAATCCCCAGTTGTCCCCATGAACTTGAAAAACTCGCTTTGTAACCATTGATTTTTGAGCAAGCTAAGTTACATTTGTTATTTTCTATCCGTTTGAGGTTCGCTCACTCACTGTGCGGCGAGGTCGTAGGTAAATAGACGCCGACAAGCCATGCTCAGCCTGATCGATCAGTTTGAGGGGACGCTGATCACTTGAACAAAGACAATAATAACAGCCAAACCATCTCATTGAGACCAACTTGTTGAAAATGGAAGTTCATAGAAACTGCAACTACCTCGCTCGGTTGGTGTTATTAGAATCTAAACTTGTTGGCTATAAATTACGGCGTTGCATGCCACTGACGCGCCCGATTTCTCACCGCACGGGTCTTTTTAGTGTGTCAGTGGCGTGAGCGTGTTTCGTGTGTATTGCGACCACTTCAACAGCGCCATTCCTAATTGTTTCATGAAGGAAACACATTTTGCCTAAACTACAGCAATTTTATGGAGTACTTCTTGGTAGAAAGCGGATAGGGTATTCGCGTGGATATCGGTAGCTATTCTCTGCATGTCGGTTTAGCCAGGTTTTGTTGTCGCGATTTACATCATCGAACAAATCGGAACAATAAATATATCAACTGAAGAGACAGAACCTTCGTTGAAAGCACCAGTATTGGGATTGTGGCCCCAAGCTACATGTTTGGCATGTCACATGACACGTCCCATGAATTTAGTCACACCATGTGTAAATTCTATAATAGCCTGGTCTAGTTGACGCTTCACACAAAACAACGAAATGTGAACACAAAGGAAAACAGAAGTCTTGTTGACACTTGCTGTCTTGTATTTTTTATTGACGAAGCGAAGCGTGAGTGATTCCGACCTTATCACATTATGTTTCGACAAAATGTCTGTCTGATTGTAGCTTGTGTTTTTTCTTATTCAATGGGTTCGGCTGTGAACTTTAGACACCGCTACTTCGTCAGTCACTTGTTGACTGAGATATTCAGCTCTTCGCCTACGGGCTCATAGACGTGTGTATGTATACATTGTTTTACACGCGGGATTTGTGCTTCTGTATATCCACGTCTATGGGCCGTGTAGGCGAAGAGAGAAATTGCAGTTGACAAGTGACCGTGTACTTCCTATAATACGTCAGAACACCTAAAAAAACAAATCAAATGACAGGAAATACCCCCTTTGAATTATGATATTATTTTCTGAACAATATTTAATATAGACGGTTAGACGTTTCGGCCTCCCAATTTCAGGCCCAAGTCGTTTTGGCACCGCGACCCAAGACATTTTTGCACCGCTCAAGGCTACCTGTGGGAACTAGTGCGGGAGCGTAATTTTACAAATCAAAGTACTAAAAAGTATAGGGTCAACTATAAAACATTCATGTACATGCTTTAATCTTTGTGAGAACATGGTAAGAGACCGTAAGAAAAATCTTCACATTTTCAAATCTGTGACACAAGTTTATTGACAGCAATAGCCGCCAACACGGCAAAAGTTTGAACGCGGTGCCGTAACAGCACGGCAAAAGTCACACAAAATGCACATAAAAGTACTGGTCAGAACGCAAATGTCACGCTTACGAATGTGACGATCAGTAAATTACTAAATCTTTTGCAGAAAAATAGAAACAGGGATGCTGAAACGTCTTGGGTTGCGGTGTCGAAATGACTTGGGGCTGAAAATCGAGAGGCCGAAACAACTCAGGCCGAAACGACCAGTAACCCTATAGACTTGGGATTTTAAAAATCCTGTCTCAAAGAGACAGGAAAAATCCACTTGAGTTTATAGGACATATGGGACTGTCGATACATAACAACTTTTATCAAACCTTTCAATACGTAAATATATAGGAAATATGGCCATTAGTGTAAAGATCATATGTTCTACAGGTGCCCGAGTTTGTACTCTCTGACGTTGGAATATTGTACACAATACATTTATTCATTTGCAAAAGTGTTCTTGTTTGGATAGATGTGTGTTTGTGTGTGTGGACTCTTTATTTATTTTACTTTTTGTCTTTATTATCAGATCTCTTTAATATTGCTTATGGCATTTATATATCACCTTAAAATTCAAAGTTCGGTTCCTTTCGACCTGTCGCCAGTGTGACAAGCTACCTGTTCATCTTTCGCCCAGCTTTGTTGTGTAAATTTACACCTTGTCACAGGACATGGCACAAGTTCCTGTCAATTGTTTTCTGCCTTAGCAACAACACCTTTAGTTGGCAACGATATGAAAATACACATTTGCAGTTGTTGTTGTGGTATCAAACTTCGACCACACGACCTTTGCCTTTTACAAGCATGGTAATGAGAATACGTGTGAATGTGTTTTTTTCGGGGGGGATTCAAATCGCTCTAGAAAAGTCCTTGTATTTCATTCCCAGTTTGGCTTCAGCATGGGTGACGACGTCGGAATCGCCTGTCCAAAGAGCAACTACGTGTCATCGAAGAAATTTTCAATGACCGTGGCTGGCAAGTTGTGTATCTTCCGAAGTCAAAGAAGTCGCGTTGTCAGAAAACACAGAACAGAGCGATTCCTGTAACCGCAAGCATGCGTCAAGAAAGCAAAGGAGTGGAAAAGGTAGGAGTCGAAGGTGAAAACAGCGGACGTCGTTTTATAATTCCACCGAGATTCCGCCGCCAACGAATGCCCCAATTGTTTTGGCCAACCGTGTGTGACAACAAACAGACAGGAATGGCTTGGCAATGGTCAGGAGCCCTGCAACGGCAACGTGTCGATTCGACATCGACATTATCGAAAATTCTGGAACATGTTGGATCGGTGAAATGCTTGGCGGGACGAGCGGTATTTGTTGCGAAAGCAACAACTTATGCGGGCAGATGATGTCGTCGTCACAAGGAGGGAAGTTATGCCCCTCTGTGTAACTTCCCTTGTACGGTCACTGTATCCTAATTTGCCCGGGGTACCGTACGTTGGCCATAGGTGGTCATGAGCACTCCTCTCTACGTTCAATCCAAACCAAAACGGCCCTTTTCAGGGCCACCACATCCTCCAAAAAGAGTATACCGAACTATACCGACCTAGATACTAATGTTACTACGTTTTGTTTTCAGAATACATCGAAGGTAGGTACTTTGCAGGTCCAAGGAAAAGTTCGTCTGGTGGATTTTTTTACCTCAACGGTTTTACAAAACCGCGTTGATCTTCGGAACATTTATGTTTCGGGCTACCGTTTGAAGATCAAGCAAGGCAAAGGGGTTACAAGTGTTTATTCTTGATTTACTAAATAAACGCTTCTAGAGATTTTACAAACATTGCCTTGATACGAGGCTGAGTTTGAAGAAGCGTTTGATCGACAGTTGATGTCAGTGACGTGTACTGATATGCATTGATATGTAAATCGACGGCATTTTGTCCTTGTTACATTTAGACATCGAAATCTACCTCTAAACTTATTTAGTGTTTAAATTGAGACCCTCAACTGCTGGGTAGCATATTCACGCTACCGTAGGTGTTTAAATTTGGCAAGTAGTCTCTTATAAATGATGAAAATGCTACGTTTTCGGGAGCTCCCCTTTGTCTTACTCGTTCAGCGTCGGTTTGCATAATGAGCGTCCATTTCTAGTAATCCGCTATAAGTACCCGAGGGGCGTCTTTAATACAAATATTACTTCATATGTCATACATATGCACGTCAATTTGTTTTGTGATACGATCCAATATGGCCGCTATGTGGCCATTTTATGATGACTTTTTCATGTACAGAGTCATAACTCAGACATATTTCAACCGATTTTATTCAAAATTGGTACAAGGACATTGACTTATGTCATACATATGCACGACAATATGTTTTGTGATACGATCCAATATGGCTGCCCTGCAGCGATTTTGTTACAATTTTTCCATATACAGAGCCATAACTCAGGCGTATGTCAACCGATTTTATTCAAAGTTGGTACAAGAACATTAACCTGTGTCATACACAGGCACATCAATTTGTTTCATTATATGATCCAATTTCTTCATGTACAGAGCCATATGAAATTTTGTTACAATTTTTTCATGAACTTAGCCAAACTCAGGCACATCTCGACCGATTTTATTCAAACTTGGTACAAGGACATTGACCTATGTCATACATATGCATATTGATTTGTTTTGTGATGTGATCCAATATGGCCGCCATGCGGCCATTTTATTACGATTTTTTCATGTACAGAGCCATAACTCAGACATGTTTCAACCGATTTTATTCAAAATTGGTACAAGGACATTAACCTATGTCATACATATGCATGTCAATTTGTTTTGTGATACGATCCTCCAATATGGCTGCCCTGCGGCCATTTTGTTACAATTGTTTTATGTACGGAGCCGTAACTCAGGCATACCTCAACCGATTTTATTCAAAGTTGGTACAAGGATATTAACCTATGTCATACACATGCACATTAATTTGTTTCATGACATGATCCAATGATCCAATATGGCCGCATGGCAGCCATTTTGTAACAAGTTTTTTCATGTTTTTAGCCAAAACTCAGGCACGTCTCAACGGATTTTTTCAAACTTGGTACAAGGACATTGACCTATGTCATACATATGCACATTGATTTGTTTAGTCGTACAATCCAATATGGCCGCCGTGTGGCCATTGTTTTACGATTTTTTCATGTATGGAGCCATAACCCAGACAGGTCTCAAGCGAATTTATTCAAAGTTGGTACAAGGGCATTTACTTAGTTATCATATGTACGTATATTCGTTTCACAATATGATCCAATATGGCCACATTTTGGCCATTTTGTTATGTTTTTTATATGTCGAGAGCCATAAATCTGGCAAGTCTTAACTTTTTTTTATTCAAAGTTGGTACATCTACATTTACTTATGTCAGACATATGCATGTCAATTACTTAGACAGTAAAATCAAATACGGCTGCGTGGCGGCGATTTTGTTACAATTTTTCATGTACAGAGCCATAACTCAGACACACTTCCACCAGTATAATTTAAAGTTGGTATAAGGACATTGACCTATTTCATACATATACACGTTAGTTTGTTTCACGGCATGTAGCAGTATCACGTCAATTACTGAAGTTTCATAATTAGGCTAATATGTCAAGAAATACTGCATCAAATTTCATGAAACGTGGTACAGATGTTAGGCTCACATTGCTTTAACAGTGAAAAAGACATTTATCAGTGTCATTATAATTAATTTGTTATTGCATATGTAATGAACTTTCCTAATTAGAGTGATATATCCACAAATACTGCTTCAAATTTGATGAAACTTGATACAGATGTTGATCTCATAGTGTTGTAAATAGTGCATGAAACTTTATGAAATATAGTAACGGTGATAATCTCTTAAGTGTTAGGACAGTATGCAAAAATGTTTGGCAACATCCTGTCGATTAATTCCTAATTGACTCATTTAATGACCTTTTGTAATTAGGATGACGACCTACATTGGTTTTATGTTTTCACCGCCATGGAACTCATTTTTGGCCATTGAGTGCCACCTATTTCAAAGTATTTTTATCACAGACCGAATTAATGAAGAGGACTCTATCCTTTCTGAGGACTTGTAATTAGTACCCATTAACAAGTGGGGACTGTGTCATCAACGATGACTTGTTGTACTTTATGATCAAGATCCCAATTTGGGTACGACTTCAATAAAGGCTTACTTTACTTCACTTAATTTTATATATATGAATTAGGAACAGTATAGTGAACAACCATCCAAGGTTTCAAATGGGTTTCTGTGACTTCGGGTGGCTGAAAGATGAATCAATCAAATCACTTTGCACTCTAACTTTTAGTCAAGGCTAACCAGCTCCTTCAGAAGTGCATAAATTCATTTTAATGGATGTGCAGGTGGCCCTCCATATTCCACAGGGAGTTAAAGGTGCTCTTTAACGAAATTGGCTGTGACATCAGTATTTTGTGTGAGTATAAGGGTAGTATAACAAGCAACTGCCAAATTATGGCCCTGCTAATAACAAATGTGATGAAAACGATGTTGTGCAAGAATCTTACTGAATCTCACAGTTCTGGTCGAAAAATTTTAAATGAGTATTTTGGTACATTGTTACAGATAAGTATTATAAAACGTGCCACCAAATGCCACCAAAATCAATTTCATTAAATCCTCAGTCAGCTGAAGTATTACATATTATATGATATCGCATCTATTCAAGAGATCATATTTTCATTTAATTTATAATGGTACGTAAACAGTTCATGTAATTTGAAAAGTGTGTTCCTCGATATCTAAAATGCGGCCAAAGATTAAGAATCAATCTCAAGATGATCAATGATAATCTAAGTTAAGACTAAATGCCTGTTTTGCAACTTTTTAGCTCCGCTGTCAGCGACGCGGAGCTTATCAAATAGGTTGATTTTCCGTCGTCGTCCGTCGTCGTCCGTCGTCGTCCGTCAACAATTGCCTTCTCCTCTGAAACAGCAAGTCCAATTGCTTTGAAATTTTATATGCAGCTCACTTGGGGTGACCTCACTTAAGTTTGTTCAAATCGTGGTGAAATTTGCATATTTGTATTTTTGGGGCATTTTTTGTGTTTTTGGTAAAAAAATCTTCTTCTCAGATCGCTTGTCCTATTGCTTTGAAATTTGATATGCAGTTTACTTAGGGTGACTTCAGTCAGATTTGTTCAAATCGTGGTGAAATTTGCATATTTGTATTTTAAGGCAATTTTTGTCATTTTTAGTAAAAAAATCTTTAAAAATCTTCTTCTTCAAAACTACCTGTCAGATAGCTTTGATATTTGGTACATATGTCCCTAGGGATGATCTATTTCAGATTGTTCAAATTGTGCAGAAATATGCAAATTTGCATTTTTAAGGCAATTTTTGCCATTTTTGGTCAAAAACTGTATTTCTCTAAAAGTACTGGTCTGATAAATTTGAAATTTGGTATACAGGTTTCTTTAGAGGAACTAAGTAATATATATGGAATTTCTGATGAAATCTGTAATTTTGTATTTTTGGGGCAATTTTTGCCATTTTTGGTCAAAAAATGTGTATTCCAAAAGTACTCATCTGATAGCTTTGAAACTTGGTATACAGGTTCCTACAGATAAACTAAATGATATTTATTGAAATTATGATGAAATCTGCAATTTTGTATTTTTGGGGCAATTTTTGCCATTTTTGGTCAAAAAATGTGTTTCTCATAAAGTACTGGTCTGATAGCTTTGCAATTTGGTATACAGGTTTCTACAGATGAGCTAAGTAATATATATGGAATTTCTGATGAAATCTGTAATTTTGTATTTTTGGGGCAATTTTTGCCATTTTTGGTCAAAAAATGTGTATTTCCAAAACTACTCATCTGATAGCTTTGAAATTTGGTATATAGGTTTCTATAGATGAACTAAATAATATTTATTGAAATTATGATGAAATCTGCAATTTTGAATTTTTGGGTCAATTTTTTCCATTTTTGGTTAAAAAATGTGTTTCTCAAAATATACTGTTTTCGTGTCTTGTAAGCCTTGGGGCTGGGTGAGGCAACCAAGCTGTTTAAGACCACACATGACACTTTAATAAATAGATATAACATAGCATAACATAACTGCTCTAACAGCTTTGAAATTTGGAATACAGGTTTCTATAGATGAACTAAATTTGATCTTTTGAAATTATGATGAAATCTGCAAATTTTATTCTTGGGGGCAATTGTTGCCATTTTTGGTCAGAAAATTTTATTCTCCAAAAAACTACTCATCAGATAGCTTTGGTTGACATGTTCTTAGGGATGATCCGATGTGATATATTCAAAGTATGATGAAATCTTTGATTATGTATTTTTGCAGCTATTTTAGCTACTTTTTTCTGGCCACTGCATTGAGCTATCAAAGATTTCCACCTTCTTCATCAACATGTGTCAAAAATAGTTATTCTCTACATAAACACAGCGGAGCTATATCGGCCGCTAGGTCGCTTGTTTAGGGTATTGATGATGTTTTGACTTCACTTTTGATATATATATGTTGGATTGTACAGTTTATATACCATTGACCTTTCAAATGTATCCAAATATGCAAATATTGGTCTCGCAATGCAAGCTACTCAGTAAATTGAGACATGATGTAACATTTTTGACACCATTATTAGCATTATAAGATAAACTCCCTCTTTTTGTAATGTTCTTGATCAGATAACTAGAGATTCCAATTCTGCGACTAATAAAACATGACCTTACTCATTAAAATATGTCTTAAGAATGCGTGATTGGCAATGATGCACCTTATTAATTCTAACATTTGTATTTGTAATGCAATTAAACTGATCAAAGTGCTCTGAATTGGTGTCAAACGCAAGAGGTTGGTTATATTCCTGCTGCCTATGAATGACACTATTGCAGGAACTAGAGAATTGTTTGCAGCATGACGGTGCAAAGCTTAGGCATGCTCAAAATTAGCTGAAGTACCGTGTCCACAGACTACCAACTTTTCCCTTGGGCTACCAAAATCCATGAAATGGTAGCCCACACGGACTACCAAAGACTGGGACATAAAGTTCAGTCAGTACTTGGCGTGCCATGTAAATTGCAGTCAATTGCAGTCAAATCAAGTTGGACACAGTAACATGAGTAAGGCCAGACTATGACTTTGTTATGCCGATTACAAAGACCACCGTGCGGTGGAATTTTGAAACAATGAAAACGCATTTTCATTGCATTTTGATCATAATGTATCAATCACAGACAATATGTCTTCTCCCTACAGAAATTCCATGGTCTATTCTAAGCCCTGCTACAGTATATCTGGTTGTGCTGAGGAGGTTGTGGTCGTTGTCATGACGACTGTCAAAATTGCGTACAACTTTGAATGAAATGATTTGTGAATAGGTCACCAAACTTTTGAGTATCACTGTTATCCATTAGGCCCAAAAAATCGTTAATCATCATGGAAGATATGAATTGCCTTACCCAATATACCTGGCAAAGGATACCATAATGACTTCCACAGCTTCTCATTGAGCTGAGACATGACATATTAACTGTTTTGGAGATCGTTATGGCAGCCATATTGGTTTTTTATGGAAATTAAGGGTTTTACATATCAGGCAATGAGAGATATGACTTCCTTAGTCCCATTTATGAGATATGGCATTTACCTGTTTGGAGGTCATTCTGGCAGCCGTCTTCGATTTTTATGCAAATTAAGAGTTGCACATTTTTGGCAATGAAAAAATGAATTCCTTGGCCCTGTTTACCTGGCAAATGACACCAAAATCACTTTGATAACATTTCATAGAGCTGAGATATTACCATTTACATGTTTTGGCAGCCATCTTGGTGGTCATCTTGAATATATTATAATGCCAAAGGGTGCCAGGGTGGCATCATGCAGATCCTGATTCAGTAGGCTTTGAAGATACAGAAACCACCAAGAACCATTGTGGGGCCAAAATTTTTGGGTTTCATGCTTCGGCACCAGACTATTCTGTATGCTAGCCCTCTGATTGCCAGGTTTGTTACAAAGAGTATGGCTATCCTAGCTGTAACAGGTAAGGCCACTAGTCCTTGCAATAAGCAGAAATACATGTAACAAGTTTATCCTACCTAGTATGTGCATCGTGTGTTCTCAGCGACACTGTTATGGATATAGGCAGTTGCTAATTCTGTCAGTCATTGTGTGACGGGTGGGATGGACATAGGCGCGTTGGAATAGGCGTAGGGCCGGTGTCTGCTTTGGGCACCAATGCACTGAATCTCTCCATCTGTAAAAGAGTAAGTGCATCAGCAATTGAGTTGTCAATTCCACTGACATAGGCTATCATAACATGGAAATTTCCTTTGGCTGCCTCGTAAAAGATGCTCCTTACTAGTTTCATGATGTCTGGGCATCTTGTAGTGCCTTTTTTCCAGATGTGCATGACAGTTTGATTGTCACATTTGATTGAGGCTTGGAGAGAGCCAGGCCATATTTGCAATGGTGAACCAGTGACCTTTGTGGTAGCCACCAGATCCTACCGAGGCATCGGTGTAGAAGTCGAGGTCGCGAGAGAGAGTCCACTTCGTTTCGAGAAATGAGGCGGTGCCGTTCCATGTTGGTAGGAAGTCGCACCACCATTTTGCATTGAGGCTGAAGGCATCAGATAGCGTGATTGTGGCACTAAGCTTGCGTACTGTTGTGCTTAAGTCGATCATGCGGCGGAGGAAGATGTGACCTGAGGAAATGCACTTGCATGCGAAGCTGAGGAGACCAATGAGGGATAGCAACTCTCGTTTAGTGCTGAGTGTCGGTGGAGCCAAGTGGGTAGTGTTTGAAGCAGGTCCTGTAGCTTATCGTCTGGTAACGTAATGTTATGATGAGCGTATCCAAGGTGATGCCCAGGAATGTGATGGTGGGTGATGGACCTTCGACATTTTTCGGGCGGTAGGTATTGCGAGGTTGCTCATGTGTTGATCATGGTGTTGAGGAGGTACCGGCATCGCAGGGAGTTGGAGGGGGGAGCACCAAGGTAGTTGTCTGTAGAGTCGCAAGCAGGCATGGATGCGGTTGAAACTAAGGAACTTTATTACTGCTCAAAACTGCATGTTACTGAGGTACACATAGTCGCCTCGAGGAGGCGTGCTAACAGAAGGTGATATCAGCACTGTACATAGACTGTGCTTATGCATGGACATTACATCCCTTTCCACCTGGATGAAATGAACACATGTTGAGAGCGTGTTTCAAATGTCATGAGATTATCAAATGAGAATAAGCAAAGTGTCTCTCGGGTCTGTCTGTTCTAATATTCTGATGCACTTAGATTGTTTGTGTTCAATGATTGTTCATGAAAGTGTTCATAGCTTGAAACAAATGTCTTAACAAATAACAGGAACACTGTAACATTAAACATTCAAAACTAACTAGAGGGGACAGGTTACAGTACGCAGCGAAACTTCCGTTCAGAAAGACGCGTTTCCGATGTGACTTTTTCAATACAATACTCAGTCTGAGACGCATTTCAGACGCGTCTAGGACGCGTCCAAAACGCGACTGTTATTCATATATGTAAATTGTATGCACCAGATGTCATACAAAAAAAACGCATCGCTAACTTGTCTAAAGCATGCCAGTAAGTTGCACCAGAATTTTTTCAAGTGAGTTACCATGTTTTTGACGCAGTCAAGAAAATAGTCATCAACTTGTCAATTTCATTTGGTATCTCTAAATTGTCTCAATTTGGATTGACCCTTTGCCCGAAACCCTATCAAGTTTTACGGCCAACGTAGAGTTGTGTTGCCTTGGGGACACAGTGTCCCTCGTATAGACGTTGCTGAAATTTATAGTCAACACTTTGCTAATTCACATGCCAAAGTCCCTACGGACATCAGAAAACAATGGGTTATTTTTTGTGCTGCCAGGAAATAAGATGGGCATTTCACGGAAGTGGTAAACATTTTGCTATGCCAGAATTTGAAACACATCATGATATATACTGTATCCTCAAACACATGCAATGTCATCGCCCCAGCCAGCGTAATTTCCACTCATACACAGCAGCAGTTACAGAGGAACGGGATAGGTACATGTATAGAGATCAATAAAGACATGACTTTTACACCTCTCTGTCCTTGTCTAACGTAGCATTTCTACAACTGTTTCGATAAATAGCTGGGGATATTCATCGTCGTAATCCACGTGCCTCTTTACGGCGATAGCTTAGCGCTACCCGTTTTTGCTTAGCGGAGCGGAGATTTGCTCTGGCTCGCAAGAATGGGGATATTGCGATTTGACGAAGTACACATGAAGCTATAGCCTATAGCACGTTTATAAAAACATCGTGTGGTCACTTAGAAATATACGTGGGACATTCGTTTTGCCAAATGCCAGTGAACAAGGAATATGAACGGACAAAAGACAAAATTCTACAGTCTCTGTCTTGCGTAGTCTTTTCAGAATTGTTTCAAAGCCTGGTACGGCCGGGTCGCCGAGTCCACACCGCTTACATGTTACAAGTGAACAATTCACGTTCACAGACTTGTTACGAAACATCCGGCCTTGACTATCTTTCAGGAGGGACGTTCACTTTATCTCACAATAATAATTAAAGAATGAAATAATATGGACAAGGTCTGGTCTTTCCAAGTTTTAGTTTATAACTGATCAAAAATCCTATGAATTGCATTTTCACTGCGATTTGTTGTTGAATTTCTTTTTGACTGGGCAACGACATTTTGCATACTCCTGCTTTTCACCACTTCATGAAAATGGTATCGCCCATCCAACGCCACACGCAAATACGTACGATCATAGTGAACGCATATAAATCGAGGGTCACGGTCATCGGTTCAAGGACGTTCACATGGAGGCACCCTGATCGAGTCTGTCACGGATATTTTACTGGCTTTGAAAATTTACAAAAGCCAGTGTTCGAAATTCGTGGACATTGCAACCAACTACCAGGGCAGGTAACTTAAAAAAGTTGTGTTCCTGGGTAAAACTAACCCGTTCTGAGATAATTATACCTCGCAGGTCCAATGTAGTAAAATTAAAAAAACAAATAAAACTACCAGTAACAGATACTGTGCTCTCCATTGGTTTTATGTTCTGTTAAAAAAATTACGAATTTTGGTTAAAAAAAACAAAACAAGAACAGTGAGCACCCAATAAATCCAAATGAATGTTGCCCCGTCAATTTATTACATTTTAAACCACGTGTCCTTTCTACACAGGTCTTGAACGGGAGCGCTAGCGACAAGGAAATGAGAACTTACATCTCAATAAAATTGTTTTGAAAACCTGCAAATTGTATTTGTCCTTTACTTTTTTCACGTACGACTTTGCTCCTATGTAGGCTAAATAGTTTAACGTGATGGTACGCTAGTTTGTGGTTATATGGGTCTGTACCGTAAGTCAACGGTAATAATGTTGTAGAAAAATGCAAGTGATTTCATTGGCTAACTGATTTTGCTTAATTCCGTTTTATTTGTCAGTGAGAAAAGATCTGACTTATGTTTCCGAGGTAGCCGAATTGGCCCACTATCTTACCGAGGCTCGAAGGCCAAGTTTGTCTGTCCAGTGTCTGTTTTCAAAATTATCTGAGCGCTCACGCATGCACTGTGTTCAGCGAAGTAGTACACAGTGGGACTGAACTGGTCACTAAAACGCTGGAAATTCATTCTCTGTGTGGAACAAGAGCTAAATAATTAAATTTCATATCTGACATGTCATTAAGTTGAAAATCCAATTCCGAAAATATCGATACCATCATCAACTGCGGGAAGTATCGATACCGTCATCAACTGCGCAACTTGGCAGTCCGGCATTTCGAAGCAAACATGGCTGCCACGCTTTTACATGTAGAAGTATAGCTTGTGTCTACCGGTATTTCTATGCCACTACGCAAGACGTTTAAAATACAATTCTAGGCTTCGGTGTATGATTATGATCGTGCTGCCGTAAGGTGGCTTTGTATCCGACCGGGGAAAGATGGCGGGTTACGACAGAAGTTTTAATATTATAATCGAGGTACACCTCTATTATATTACAAAGCACTGTCGCGTCTCTTTCCATGAGTTCCCTAAGGGACCGGTTGTCAATGTTAGTTCAAACTTAAGTAAAGAAATTCCATGGTGTGAGAAAGTCATGTCGATACGATGTGCAATGAAATCCAGAAATAAATCTTAGACTATATATCTGCGCCCCTGAAGAATGTACGATTGCGTCGTTGTGTGCATTGTTACATTGTGTATACAAGTTGTGTATTCGTTTTCGGGAATTGAAAACAAGACAGAAATATGATGCACGCGTCGACAAAGAGAGTTCAAGAAATATTCGTATTTTTCAATGAATGCCCTTACCAAATTCTGGTACAATAAAAACATACCTGTGGTATACTTTTTCAGACCAAGTAGGTACATGTTTGGTATACCAGAGGTATACCTTTGGTTTAAAAAAGAGCCTACCTCGGGTAGTCCAGATTTGGACACTTTTGCCAAAAATAGGTATACCTCAGATATACCTATTTTTGGCAAAAGTGTCCAAATCTGGACTACCTGAGGTAGGCTCTTTTTTAAACCACAGGTATACCTCAGGTATACCAAATACGTACAATGTAGGTATACCTGCAATTGTCCAGATTTGGACACGTGCGTCCCAAAATAGGTATACCAGAAATATACCTTACTAAAAACAATAGGCATAATTTAGGTATTATACCTGCAATGTGCCTATTTTGTTTACATAGTTGTTCAGACGATCTGAACTATGTAAACAAAATAGGTAAATTTCAGGTATTTACCTAAATTATACCCTTTGTTTTTGTAAGGTTTACTTCTGGTATTACCTACTTTGGTATGCAAGTGTCCTGAGATGGATCGGATCTGACTCTTTACCAGAAAAACCAGAGATGCTGAAAACCAAAGAAACAACATACTCAGGTGACAGCAAAAATTATGCATTGTACCATAAGATTTATCATTTTTTCTCATCTCTTACAATAATAAATTCAGTTCAGATGATAAGCACATAGAAGTTGTAAAAACACTTTTGTAGACAATTGGCCAATGCCAACGATAATGACATGATTGAGAATGAGAAGCTGACAAATTTAACAGATTGTTGACAGCACAAGATATGTTTATCCGACTAAGTTTGAAATATCAGCATCACAAGAAACCATGCTATTAGCAAATAAAGGTATTATTAAAAAGACAACAGAGAAAAAAAGGTTAAATTCAATTTGTGGTATGATTTATTTTCTAATGCCATGCTCATTTCATGGAAAAGTGTCTTCAAAAGACATTCATTTGACATATGAAGTTTCATGTAACACTTATATTACTGCCAAAGGCTGTGATTTGGCTTTCTTGCTCTCTGTATTTCTTGTCCGTTTACAGCACCAGCAATGCATTCTGCAAAATACAAATCATTGAGGATAGAGTGTAACGTAATCTTTCTTGTTTGACCAAAACCTGTGAACATCGTAATTGATGAAAGAAATCTGTAATTATTTGAAAATGAGACAAAAGCCAGTTGAAAAATTGAAGCGGAGAAACCAAATGCATAAATAATTATGATCATTTATAAATAATGATTAAAATGGACAGCTAACAACTCGCAGTACACTACCTCCGCCTGTTCTCGGCCAGTACCTATTCTCGTCCAGGGCATGAAAAAGAGTTCCGTAGTTCGTTGTTATTATATTTTTTCGTCACTTCCGTGGTCCTAAGGATTGTAGATGTAATCAACAATCTCGGCACCAAATTTTAGGATTCCATTACACATCAGCAAGTCGATATCAGCCAAAAAAAGAAGAGATGCTCATGTCGATTCTCACCGTCACTGTGCATTTTATGGTCGCTACGATTTCGACCAATTTTTCTCACAACATTTTTGGAAGTCGAAAATACTTTTTTAACTACCAAATACTCATAAATGTTCTCTGGTAGTATGTCTATATTGCAATGTGTGTTATTGACTATCATTGACAAATTTCGTGCCCGTTGACATGGTTGAAAAAAAATGTAATTTCCCAGAAATCGGCCATATTTCATGCGCACAGGTTCACTCACATTTTTGCAATCAGTCTGCCTGATGCTTTGCATTGAATTGTTCCTGTGTACATACGAATATATTCTTGTATTCAATAAAGGGAAAGCAATTCAAGGCCACACATCGTTCATACTTCATTTCATATTACATTTGTATGTATACGATCTAGTAGTTTTATGTAACCTTGTGGATTTGCCTTGACATCTACCGGTTATAATAGTCACTGCACAGTTTATGTTTTGCTGTCTTTTTTATGTATCACTTCATATTTATTTATTCAATATGTATTAACATTTGATATAAATCTGGGCAGATATTGATAATAAATGCTATGGAAAATCAGACAAACAATGGTTGATTTGATGCGAACTCTGTATTCCACCGTAGTTACAAAGCACCAGCACTGCATGCATGCATGAACCATGTCCATGCATGAACTAACTATCAACTTCAAGACAGCGCAGACCCAGGACGAAGCTACCTCTGCAAACTGTTATTTTTACGGGATTTAAGTGCGGTTTCACTGTTTCTGTGATCAGTTCAGCCCTTAAACATTTTAAGGTTACAAATCTTCAAAAGCATGAGTGAAATCGCTCTATATTTGGCCACGGTCACGCTACAAACGCCAGGTCAACACTGTGGATGGAAATGGGGCGAAGTGGCCAATAACGGGAAGAGCGGTAGAGCGCACATTTGTTGTTGTTGCTCTTTAACCTTTTGCCCTTTGACCTATGTTTGTAATTGGTTGTGAAGGCATAACTCTTGCCTTCACTCAAAGCACGTTAGACTTGCAACTACCGCTGGCGGCCGATCGTGAATATCGGTTTTCACTCAAGTGGCCGAGAACTGGCAGAGGGAGTGTATGCTGTTTACAAAGGAGCTAGAAACGGAGGAGCACCATGTTTACATACACGATGGCGATAATGTACAGCTGTTGTGAAACAAATGAATTCTGTATGAATCCGTACTCAACAAAACGCATCTGTTGTTTAACATAGCAATACAAGGGTTACAGAACATAATAGCGATGTGTAAATAGACAGCACATTGACTTACATTCTGATCGGCTGGCAGGATAGACACTGGACGGTTCCCATTTGCAGCGAGGTCTCTCCGAGTCTCCGTTGTGTGCATATATGAGAAAATGTAGTCGGAATTTTTACTGCTTTTGCGTGCACAAATTTTGAACTCTGTCTGTCCCTGATACTGTATACACGTTTTTGCGACACTATGATATCATTTGGGTGGTAATTCCATAGAAAGATCACAAATTGTCATCAAATAACTCCCTGATCACAAATACACGGCCGACAACACTAAAATCTAAATTCGCGCCGATTGAGCCTCATGACATTCACGGAAGTGCTATCTATAAATCATTACGCGATCGATAAAATAGTTCCATTTTTAAACGCATGGACTTGACTCTACATCTGCACAAATCTGTTGTTTCATATTAAATATAGCAATCAATTTATTACATGAATAAAAATGGTTGATTTGAATGATAGAAAGACTACGAAGAGAGTAAAATTCTTTCAGCACGAAGAATCAATATCACTGCGCGAAGTGAACTTGATGAACCCGTTGAGAGTAAACATGATGGCTGCTCACAGCTGGGCCAGCAAAACAAAACGCATTGGACATTGGCAAAGAAGTATACTGGATTTTCGTTTAGCAGCTCGGGATGTAGTATCCTAAACTTCAAATGTGTGATCGGCAATAGCTCTGATGCTGAAAATCCATGTCATCAGATGGCTAGATTTTGTTAGGTACATCGCTGCAGGGAGACCAGACTACCATGAAGGGCATCCTAAAATGACTGTACGGATCTTTTGCTCAGAGTTGTAATACGACCGCGGTCACATGCTGTGCTTGGAGGTAACGGGTCCTTGCTTTAGACATTGAATGCATTGACATTAACTTGTCTGTTTCTTAGATGAAAGTTCTCGTCTGTCGACATTTGCAAGGTACAAATTTGCGGTATTGATTAAAACTCTACGACCTGTCCGTGCTGCTCATTTACAAAGAGTTTTACGTACAGATAAACGTAATTAAACAACTTTTCATTTGAAACTGCATTATAATTTTGGTGTGAAAATATTATGAGAAACTATAGGGCTAGACTTGCAAGACAGACCAAGTCCCTGTTTTTATAATTTGTTTTCCGAAAAATTCTGCTGTTGATCAAACCATGATTTACCCAACCAAATTAAATGACATAGTTAATGTCACTACACATGCACTCATAAATACCCATCCTAAAATAGCAATGTTGCTGAGTTTTATCGATTTTAGGAGCAGATTTGCGTTTACAATTTAGGTTCATTGGGTTTTTAAAAATAAATGAATATAAATGAAAGATAAATTTTGCATTGCTTGAATATGGCCGGTCACACACTGTACTGCCTTGTAATGAAATACAGTTCTTCATATTTGCAGCAATAATATAGGAATCAGTCAAACAGGCAGAGACATTTCAGGTATATATCACAAGATTTTTCATCGACATGCACTGTACAAGCAGACTGGCATGCAAAAAAAGTCATGGATTGGTATATTTCTGGTATACCAGTCTTCAACTTGACCATACATAGTAGAAGAGGTACATAATAGGTACTACCTGTTTCCTACCTAAAATGAACTGGTACATGTTAGGTATACCTGATTTATACCTGATTACTGAGGTACAGCTTTGATACACTGTATCAAAAATCGACCTTGAAAATAGGTACTCATCTGGTATACCAGGAGTATACCACAAGTGCTTTGGTATACCTCTGGTATACCAAAGATATACTATCTATACCTTTTGTGGCGAGAATTTGGTAAGGGTCCATGGCAGCTCATGAATGTGCACTTATAAAAAACACAATTGGAACTATTTTGTGATTATAAGATGAACAGTAAAAGTCACAGAATATGCTCTCTAAGAGAGGGTTTACTCAAAGCATTTAGTAATTATCAATTTTTCTAGTGAAAATATCAAAACTGTAATTATCGAACTAAATGTTAAAGTAGTATAAAAAAATTGTAGTATTTAAAGCCATCTGCTATTCAAAAATTGTAAATTTATCCTTTTTGACAATTTTTTTAAGGATATTTCATCTCATTGATACACATTCTTGAAAATGTCAAGATTAAAGGTCAAAACTTGATGATTGCTGTATTGTTTAGAGGACCTGGATGCATTTGAAGGTTTCGGGATCATATCTGATTGGTTCTTTACTATTTCAAACAATGTTTAGGGGTCATATCTAAGTGGTCCCTTAAAAAGATTAAGGGACACATCAGGGTGGTCCCCAAAAGTTTCAAGGACTCATGCGGGTGGTCCCTCAAAGTTTCAAGGTCACATTAGGATAGTCCTTGAAAGATTCAGGGACACCTCAGGTTGGTCCCTGAAAGTTTCAAGGACTCATCTCGGGTGGTCCCTGAATGTTTCAAGGACTCATCCGGGTGGTCCTTGAAAGTTTCAAGGTCACATCAGAGTGGTCTCTAAAAGATCCAGGGACATATCAGGGTGGTCCCTGAATGCTTCAAGGACTCGTCTTGGCGGTCTTTGAAAGTTTCACGGTCACATTAGGATAGTCCTCGAAAGATTCAGGGACACCTCAATTGGTCCCTGAAAGATTCGAGGACTCATAGACTTAGTCATGTTCTGGCTATGATCACAGTTGCTGACATCATTGTCGAGATCGGGAACAGCACTGTCACTCCACAAAGGACCTTGGTAACATACATCAAATTCATCGGCGATATCCAGTATTCCGTTGCTTTCCATGCAGTCCTGTCATTAAATAATTGGGGTAATGGACGTCCTACATTCAGAATCGGTAACCTTTCCCGATGAAGGAATAAGTGCAGTGGACAAAATTCATTCGAATGTTGTGTCGTTTACACAATCGACCTGAAACAATGCAGAGACTCACAACAATGTGACCCGTGACTTTTATTATGTTAATATTAGCAAGGACCATATTATTTGGTGTATGATTCAGTGTCTTGCTTAACGAGAAAAGCATCATTGACTACATCTCCCAATTAATCATGAAGACAGTAACATACAACCACAGTATTTTAAACGGTGGGAAAACTTTACAGCATAAAAGAGCAACATGTACCTTACCCGGGACCTTACACAATCGCGCGATGCGCCCTAGGCGTCCCTGTAGATAAAAATGGAATATGCCATCATGCAAATTGTTTACTGTTAAGACCAGCGTCACGTCCGCTCGCGACAGCATACTTCAACAAGCGAGTACATTGCCATTAATCGTCAAGACGCTCGTGTAAATCGACTGAAGGTTCAGCCACTGCCTAATTCATCACATTTATGCCAGGGAGAACATGCCTTGTGGATCTCATCGCGTGATTAATACGCAAAGACGTGTTTCGGCGCCGGCCGACCAGTCACACGTCGGAGCCATGAGGATGCTGGGTTAAGCCATTACATAATCTTAACTTCGAGGTGCTGAATATTGACGCTTATGTGCTTGAAGTTGGACCAAATCTTTCCAGTGATTCCTCTGCCTGTCAGCTTTACCACGTAATGCTTGTGAATGCACAAGCTGATGAGCGAAGGTCACGCCAGGATAGTCCTTGAAAGATTCAGGGTCTCATCTGAGTGGTCCCTGAAAGTTTCAAGGACTCATCCAGGTGGTCCCTGAAAGTTTCGAGGTCACACCAGGATAGTCCTTGAAAGATTCAGGGTCTCATCTGGGTGGTCCCTGAAAGTTTCAAGGACTCATCCGGTTGGTCCCTGAAAGTTTCGAGGTCACACCAGGATAGTCCTTGAAAGATTCAGGGTCTCATCTGGGTGGTCCCTGAAAGTTTCAAGGACTCATCTGGGTGGTCCCTGAAAGTTTCAAGGACTCATCCGGGTGTGTCCCTGAAAGTTTCAAGATCACCCCAGGATAGTCCTTGAAAGATTTAGGGTCACATCTGGGTGGTCCCTAAAAGTTTCAAGGACTCATCTGGGTGGTCCCTGAAAGTTTCAAAGTCAAGTCAGTGTGGTCTCTAAAAGATTTAGGGTCTTCTCGGAGTGGTCCCTGAAAGCTGCAAAGACATCTCTGTACAGTCTCTAAAAATTCCAGACAAAAACTGTTGGTTCCTGCCGTTAATATTTTAAGGTTTCAACAGACAGATGATATTGATTACATTTCTTTGCATCTACCAAAAATAGTTCATTTTTAATAGAAGGGCTGAAATAATTCAGTGATTTTGTAAAATTTTCCAGCATTAATTAGCACACTCACAAGAAAAGGGTAGTTTAATCAAATTAACCAGGTCTCATTTCCTTGTATATGAAATAAATATATGCACAAGACATTTTCTTGACATCTACCAAATCATTTGAAAGAGAGATCACCAAAAAACATACACTACAGCAGAACTGATTTGGGTAGAGGTAGAAGGCCATTTTCCCATCGAAAATTTAAAACTTTATCATGCATAGTTTGGTGAGAACAGTAAATGCCTACAAATTAACCTTGGAAAGGAAATTTGTATTTTGACTTAAACTAAACAAAATTGACAAATCAGTTACGTTTAATGGGTTCTCCTTTCCAGAGCGTACGAAAAACTAGACAAAAATGTACAATTTGTTCGAGATGTATTTGATGATTGTGCAATTATCAATAATTTATGAAATTTGCCCCCGCCTTCACACAAAAACACTGTTAGATTGATGATTTTTAAATGGATTATAACAAAATGCTCAAGATCTTATAATCACAAACTAGTTCCAATGGTGTTAAAAGTACTTGAACATTTGTTCTCCCAATCAATCCAGTTGCATAACAGCATGTACAATACTGCACATTACCAGTAGAATTACGACATCGTCTTTGCTGCACTTGGGTTACGTTTGCCGACAGTGACAAGGATAAGTTATCACTCAGAGTGTAAGAGCACTATGTCATTGTCACGTACTGTAAAGAGACAATGACATGATACATGTCAAGCAACTGACAAGGCAACCCTTTAACAGTACATTCTTCTACAAAATTCAGAGTATGTTGCGTCACCACTGAAAGCGTTGTTGACCGCCAACACGAGATTACATATCCATCGAAATTGCCTGGGTTAAAATGGAAGAGCAAAGCGGCGTAAAGCCTGCCCACAGTCCCTCCACCAAACTGCCTATGGTTGATTTCCGCCAAAGGTAAATTTCGTTTACGTTCACATAAAAATGAAATGCTTCTGTCATGATCTCAAACAATGGAAAAGAAAGAAGATTTAAAGCTCGTTTGCCGTGTCATTTTTAGCAGATTCATTTTAGAAGAAATATTTATCACTGCAGTTGTTTTCGAAATACTTTAATCGACAATATTGCCACCTTGATGACAACGTCATGTGTTAGGGACTGGTCAGTTTCTTCAGCCTGGGGGGGGGGGCCCGGTGGATTCATGGGGGGGTCACCCTGTTTTTGACTTTGGTGATAGGGGGTCACCATGTTTTTGAAATGCCCAATAGGGGGGGTCAGTGTGTTTTTGAATTTTGACACAGGCTCATCATTGCCTAAAATGCTAGTGTCAGCCACAAATTTCATCATTCAGTTGTATTTTTCGGCGCGCCCTTCGGCGGGCGCTAACTTTAATAATCAGTCATTTTTTCAGCACACCAAACTTTAACATATCAAGCATACATACATCAGAGATATCTGTATGTTCAATATTTTCAGCATGCTCTTCAAGCTCATTACCTTAATATATCAGACATTTTTCAGCATGCCCTTCAGGTGCATGACTTTAATATACAAGGCATATATATCGGAGATATCAGGATGTTTCATATTTCGGGCGCCATACTTTAATATTTCAGAGATATCTTGATGTTTGCTAAGTGAAAGTGTACCATTATGAAATCTGCATTTCATATGAAAAGGATGACAAATTCCTGATACTTTTCTGTTCTCTCTATGAGAATCAGTATGAGAAAGCAACATGCACAAATATTTCACAATATATATTTGATACAGTGACTTATTTTAGAAATAGAAAAATGACAAGATATCTTTCCTTCTCATTGATGCAATTATTTCCTTTGTGTCACTGGTTTTCTGTAGAAAGATGCTTTTTTATGAACAAAATAACAGTTAAAAAAGGCAGTTTTTGTCATTATTACCTGTGCTTTTATGGTTTCAATGTTACAAGAAAAGGTCCTCTCAGACACTGTACACATCAGATTTGGCTAAAAAAGCTCTCTATGGCTCCTCAGGAGATTTGATTGAATGGTTGGCAAGTCTTAACACCCATAAAAGTTTTTCATTCACTACTTTTTCCTCTTTGATATTAATGATTGACATCCATTTTGTACAACAGTTCAGGACATCTGGTTAAGCACAGAAAGTGTGAAATACATTCACAGCTCATTCAAAATACAGCTCATTCAAAATGTACTGTATTCAAACTTTAAGATTTACATTTTGAAATTCCTATCTTCCAACTGACATGTCAACAATTTCATTAAAACATAGAATGACTATTTAACAATATAAATATAGTAAAATGTACACTGTTTTTTTTATATGTCGCTCTTGTGTGTGTCACGCTGTTCCGAAATGGAAAGGGGGGGTCACCCGTTTCAAAATTTGGAATAGGGGGGTCAGCCATTTTTGACGTCGGCAAAAATAATCCACCGCCCCCCCCCCAGGCCGAAGAAACTGACCAGTCCCTTAG